>NC_089795.1:77210162-77250162 GCF_040412425.1 Macrobrachium rosenbergii
TTTTGTTTTAGATAGCATTTACGATACTTTTATGAAATTACAAGACCAAAACACTTAGTCACAGTTTAACTGGCCAGCCATAAAGAAAATGATCCAAAATGATAGGTTATTCTAATCGAAAACTGGTCACTTACATTTTTAATTGTTTGAGAAGATAGTAGGCTACACTGCAATGTAATACAGAGTTACCATCGCATGAACATCCAAGTCTTTGTTCCATATGCAAAGAATTTGGTAATCCGGGATTGAACTGGTAAATGACAACCACATTTTTCACTAATTAAATCATACTACAAAGATCCTGAACAGCATTCCGCACTGGCATAATACCAAATCAATGTGAAAGCATTTCCTTTATCCTCTTATTGTCAAAATTGTCTAAACCATTACAGCCCTTAAGCAGACGCCAATACATAAAACAAAGGACCTATGACAACATTAAATTGTGCAGTTTCCCAAAGCAGAACAAGGATGACAACGAATATATCAATTTACTTTACATATTCACAAAACCTGCTACGACTATGCAGTAGGCACGCTTCCTACCTAGAATTTTTGGGTGCGGATATGCAGTTCCAGCAGCCACTGAATGAATAACGTCTGTACTCTTTACATTCGTCTCTTAGAAGGGTGACGGATCCTACCTGATAAAGGACTTCGCAACGTAATAAGCCTTTGATTTCCTACAGGCAACAGAGAATCGATAACACAAATTCAACGTTTAGAATTAAAAAAAAAAAGTAAAAAATGCGCCGAAATTTCTTCGGCGCGATCGAGTTTTCTGTATAGCCGCTATAGCATATAATCAAGGCCACTGAAAATAGATCTATCTTCCGGTGATCTCGCTATAATGCTGTATGAGCCGCGGCCCATGAAACTTTAATCACGGCCTGGTGGTGGCTTATCCTACATCGTTGCCAGAAGCACGATTATGAGCAACTTTAACCTTAAATAAAATACAAACTACTGAGGCTAGAGGGCTGCAATTTGGTGTTTGATAATTGAAGGGTGGATGATCAACATACCAATTTGCAGCCTTCTAGCCTCAGTAGTTTTTAAGACCTGAGGGCGGACAGAAAAACTGCGGACAGAAAAAAGTGGGGTCGGACAGACAAAGCCGGCACAATAGTTTTCTTTCATTGAAAACTACAAAAGTATCCATAATAACTTCATGGAAATTTGGGCTACCGATTTTTTAAGCAATACACAGTATCCGCAATATGGCTTGGCAAAATTGTTGCAGAGAAAAATAAAAAATTGTTCTGATAACTATACAATTCCCGTACCCCACTGTATCAGCTTACCAGGGAACTCGACCCATACTGCAACAGAGTCGCCAGAGGTGAACTAACCCGCATAAAGGTCACGACCTTGCTAGGACGAGTGCCAGGTCAATAAGATCAAAGCCAGGACCATTAAGAATTCACGAAGAGAAGAAAGTCCCCCGCAGAGAATTATGCAGCCATTCGTGACACTTCCCGCATGGCAACCTGTTGAGAGGGGAGGCTTGCATCGAAAATGAAGCACTAATGAAGCCGTAATGAAGTACTGATTGAATGGCAGCACTCGCGCTGGGTATCTGAAAGGGAAATCGAAATGGGAAATGGAGATTCGACACAATTCCAATAATTTATCCCTTCATGGACGAAACTCGTCTTCAGAAGCCATGTGAAAAACTCGTGTTTCACCCACACCCCGGCCTCTCCGCCAACCAGAATGGTAAAACACAAAAACGTCAGTAGGCGGCGCAGAACGCTGTCCTTTCGTGTTTATCTCCCAAATTGGATTGAAAGTTCCGTCATTTACCTAAATCAATTTGCCCAAGTACCTACCACTTTTAGAGAACAAGCGACACGAACACTACCATCACAGACTGCGACGGAACAAACTAGAATATACAGAAAATCTTTGATGAACAGCAGAAATTCCTCATTCTACAGACTCTTAATGATTATTTAAGGAAAATTATCATCATAATATGACGTTCACGTAATTATGCAATTCTGAGAATGATTTATTCAAATAAAAGACTAGGCAACTGATTCGCCGAATCACACATACCGGTACC
Organism: Macrobrachium rosenbergii; assembly: GCF_040412425.1. Classification (NCBI taxonomy): domain Eukaryota; kingdom Metazoa; phylum Arthropoda; class Malacostraca; order Decapoda; family Palaemonidae; genus Macrobrachium; species Macrobrachium rosenbergii. Next base: position 77,212,231 of record NC_089795.1, read on the forward strand.
ATTTGCGAGAGTGAAGCAGAAAGAACTCAATCTCATCGTTAATTTGAACACTGCTTCCACTACCCCTTAATTATACAAAACAGGGCGAGATGACTCTTTCACAAACGTAGTTAAAGGTTTTGTAACTTTAATTCTTCAAACTTACGTAACATTACGTTTACCCGACTCAAAATGAAAACCTAAACGTAAAACATTTCCCGAAACAAGTTTAATGTCAATAGCAAACACTGAAGACACCCATAAATGCAAAATAATCATAAAAGCAAAAAAAGTGAGAGAGAAATGATAACATTGATCACAGACATAAGTATGCCAGCTCCAATTTAAAATTCTACGATTAAATTGTACTTCTTTGGCGAGAGTACCACTCGAGAAACTGTTTAACATTCACCGTCGAAGATTGCTCGAAAGAGTAGATAAAGACCCATACTACGCAATCTACGCCACTCGTTTCCAATAATAAACCAACCAATTTCCTTAACAAGAAGCAACTCACGTAGGCAGTAACTATTCACCGGCATCTTAAACAGATGTTATCTCAAGAACTTCAAAACAGAAGGCCCAAATAAGAACAGGCGCCAGTGAGCTGATATGGTTTACTTAAATACACTGAAATTAGCCAAACAGAGAGTACTGTTCATCTATATTAACATTTTTCTCTTATAAGAAAAATGTTAATGTAGATGAGCGATACTCTGTTCGACTAATTTCGGTGTATTTCAGTAAACCTCTTATAAACAGAGGTTTTTCCTAAAACTAACGTCTGAATAGGCTTACAGTATGTCGTCGACTATAAAAAATATGAAAGTAAATAATATCAAACTTGAGGCACTGATCAGACATTCCACAAAAGAGCGAGGGTCTGATTTCAAATTCAACAGTCGAAGGGGTGAAACCGGATAAAGGGAAGAAATGATAATATGTATCTTCACACTCCAGTGTAAACACAATGCAGACCCAGGTGTTTTTGACAAAATAAACTGTAACACAGCTATGAAGCCACAGGGGGTACGCACTTGCAGAAAGAACATAATCAGGGTTCAGTGGCAGAGTGCTTGAAAGCAGAGATAAACACCAATACTACGCAACCAACACCACTCGTTACCAAAAATAAACAAATCAAATCCCTTCACAAAAGCGAGTCACGTATGCAGTAACTTTCACCAGCATCTCAAGCAGATTTCATTACAAGATCATCAAAACAGAAGGCCCAATTAAGAACACGCGCCAATGAAGCTGACTGTCTCTCAATTCATTAAAATTAGTCCTACAGCCAGTATCATTTATCTCCATTAAAATTTTTCTTTTAAAAGAAAACGTTTTCCCCAAACCCTAAGTAATTTAACTAGATTTACAGTATGCCGTTGACTGCAAAAATATGAAGCTAAATAATCTGAAACTTGAGGCACTGAGCAGAATTCCATAAAAGCTCCCAGAGCGAGGTGAAACCGGAAACAAGAAAAAATGTTCAGGACGTAAACAGGAGGTGGTTATTATGAAGTAAAGTGTACCGCAGCCAGAAGCAGCGTTTTTTTTTTTTTTTTTTTTTTTTTTTTTGCTACTCATGGGAAATTCTCAGCATACAAAACATGATCAAGATCTTGATCCAAATGTCAAGGAGACTGGTATCTCAATGAATACAGTATACCACACGAAACCTGTTTCTGTTCAGGATCTTTGAAACTTGTCACCTTAAAAACAGACTTAAAGAACAATTATCACACACGAGCGTTACGTCGCTTATTGTCCAAAATAAACAGTGAGAAACCCTGATTAAGAAATTAGTAAATATTATGTCATGCTTTATAATACTTAAATAAGATCTGCTTCATAAAGTGTTATAACAAAGACTCCTCCTACTTGTGTGCCAGGTGTAACTCAGGAAGCCAGGAAACGACCATAATAAGGAAAAACATTCAAGACGCGGAAAAGATTGCCTCATGTAAAGATCTCGAAAGTAAATGTAGGTTCAATTTATGGCACTGCGTTTCCCCTTTACTGCTGTTGGCAGACAGTCATTTGGATGTGGCCCTTCTGCGAAACATGCGTATTCCTCAGACCTCAAAGGCTTCTGGAAGGGTCATGCAAGGGACTCCAAAGAATAGTGGAGCTGCTCTTCCCATACTGTTATGTGAAGGGGCTTATGGACTACAAGAGTCCCTTTTGCAAACGGTCATGTGAGGAGGTTGTGGGAATAAAAGGATATCTTCACCAAATGATCATGCGAGAAGGGTTATAGGAAATACAGGTGCCCATTTTCCAAATAGTCATGCAAGGGGTTTAGTGGATATAAAAGCACTTTACCAAATGGTCATGCAAGGGTGTTTTGGGAACAAAGGGGGAAAGTTCTACAAATGATCATGCATGAGAGTTTAGGGAATACAAAACCCCCTTTCAATAAGGGCATGAAAGAGGGTTTAGATATCTACCCGACTGATTTTTGACATAGAGCTGGTATCGCAAATGCTAAAGTAATCAATGCCAATTACACTACAATATATGGGAAAATAAAACAATATACGGGTTAATTTTCCAGAATGTCTCAAACGCACATGGGTAGGTTTTGTTACCAACTTACTGGTAACTCTATTTCAACGCTATATTTTTATGAAACGCGACAGAAAACATCGACTATCGCTGGGACGAATTTCCATAAGGAACGAGGCAATAGGGAAGTGAGCAGAATTAATTGCGGTTCCATTCACAAAGAGGCACCAATCAATTTTTTTAATCCAAAGGGACTAAAGAGATGAAATCAATTCAACATTAGTTGCTGGGTGTCTGGTGATTTTCAATGCTGCGTTCAAACCCATAAAGGAATATTTAATTAGCAAGCAATGTATTCACACATAGAAAATACGTATTCTGGGTATTCACATTCATTTACTAACGCATACGAACAACACATACATACATACACATTTATTTATTTATATATATATATATATATATATATATATATATATATATATATATATATACTGTATATAGATAATTATATGAATTCACTTATATAGGAAATACATACTCTGGGTATTCACATTAATTTATTTACGCTACGCATTCTCTCTCTCTCTCTCTCTCTCTCTCTCTATATATATATATATATATATATATATATATATATATGTATGAGAGAGAGAAGAGTGTGTGTGTGCTTAAATAAATTAATGTGAATACCCAGAATATGTATTTCCTATATATATGAATTCATATACTCTACATATATATATATAATATATATATATATATATATATATATATATATATATATATATATATATATATATAATATCTATATATATGTAATTTAATGAATAAATCATTGTTCACTCGTGGCCTCGTTTATTCCTAGCATCACATAAGGACAACTGAACTATAAAAAATAAAAGTAAATTACATTTAAAAACTACACAGAATAATGTAGTCTATCAATAAGAAACCTAAGGCTATCTCATTATGCTTTTCCTTTGGATAATGCTATTCAAAATCAGTGATCACATCCTCTTTTACTGGTCTGGGTGTGACAAGTTGGGAGCCGGGGGTGGGAGATGGGGGGGAGATGGGGGATGGGAGGGATTTGTTGCTGAACTGGCGACAAAAGGTAGTATAGTTCTTGCCAATTTAGGAAACAGAACCAGTTCCAACCCCGGATAAAAACTCGACGCCTTATCCTGAGAACAATGCAGACGTCGGGGGGTCGATTCCTCTCTGAAGAAACCTCTCACGTTCCTTATCCTTCCTCTTAAGACTTCCATACTCATAGATATTAGGCTAATGGAGCCGCCTTCGGGGAAGTATCACAAGACATTATGTCTGGAAGACATTCGCCAAGGTCTTGCTTCCCACACACACACACACACATACACACACAACATACATGAGCTTCAAGTCTTGCTTCCCACACACACACAACGTCTCTCATAAACAAGCTTCAAGGGACAGAGGAAATACAAAGAAGTGACCTGCTGCAAAGAAAGCTGACCTTTTATGTAGAAAGGCCACAGTCGCTCGCATGTTTCTGAAAGCTACAAGGAAGGTCACCGCATTAGCGACTTATCCAAGGCGATAAATATTTTTATTTTTCCACCAAGGTACAGGCCCCTTCGAGATGAGAGTTCTGTTCCTTCAGCGCAGGCGTACGAAAACAGACCCTTCGTTAATAATGGAATAGATGAAGAAAATTGTACATCTGTTTGTAATCATGAGAAATAAGCAATGAACCGTGGAAAAAGATGCAAACATATACTAAAAATATACCGTCAACGTTGCATTAAAATAATACTGGGCTGTTTTAAACCACGAGGGAAGAAGGTATATTTCCGGTGACGTCAGTGTGGAAAGAAGACTCAGATAATAAGCAAAGATATACGAGACGACGAGGGAAAAAAAAGATAACGATAAGGAGACTCAATTCTGGTGCCAAGAGGTCAAGGGTTCCACAAAAATAAAAAAAAAAAGTGATGGCAGAGGAATATTACCAACTTGGCGCGTATTTACTGTTTATCAAAATATGCAGAGAACACAAGGGTATTATTATGTACACTGTACAAATTTAATGATTACTGACAATCGTTATAAAAAAGTGAACAGTAAATACATGGAAAATTATTATAATTTTACATAAAAACTATCACTTTTTCCTAAACATAAAACTTTAGAAAAACTAAACGACACATGAAATACAGATTAATACAAAAAAATACATGTACATACTCAATTTTAAATAACAAACCGCTAGCAATAAAAGCGTGCACGTCGATTTAACATTACCTACGGGGAGACGTTGTAATTTGGTTTTCGGACTGCATTCAACAAGTAAGTGTTCGCAAACCATTAAAAGAATGTTGTGTGAAAATTATTCATATTTTTAGAGAGGAGCCTATGCTAAGCACTGTAAGTACGAAACATTATATACTTAATTTGTGAAGTCACTGACTGGGAAAGCCTGTTTCGCTAGACATCAACTCTCTCTCTCTCTCTCTCTCTCTCTCTCTCTCTCTCTCTCTCTCTCTCTCTCTCTCTCTCTTATTTTTAAAATACAAATTATTACTTAATCCACTCATCTCTCCTTTGGTTACGTTCACTGTAAGCGTGAAAGCATCACGAAAAGGTAAACGGGGGAAAGCATTTCCGCCAAGGGACAAGACGTTCAGCAGATGCAAAGCAGAGACTTCGAAAGGATGAAAGGAAAGAAAACTCACTCACGCCTCACTTGGCCTGGTGTAAATGAGGAGGAGGAGGAGGAGGAGGAGTAGGAGGAGGCGGAGGAGGAAGGCAGGAAGGAAGCCAAAGTAGGTAATTGGACATTTTGGGTTCGCGTGACTGGAGAAAACGAAGTCAGATGGAACTCCATCAACGTAAATTTACCCTATAAAGAGTCGGGAGAGACTTAGTTTTTGTAGCGGGAAGATATGCCGTAATTTAGGACTGAACAAGATAAGGAATTACGAAAGTCTACTTAGATACTACTGCTTCTCAGAGATTCTACTTACCTACTAGTCAGCCAGTTACCCCTGCAGATTATTCTAATAATAATATAATACTGAATGAACAAATTGGCTTCACGAGTGATAACTGATCATATATATATATATATATATATATGTGTGTGTGTGTGTGTGTGTGTATGTATATATATATATATATATACATATATATATGTATATGTATATATATATATAATACAAATATTTGCGTATGCTTTTTAGACGGTATTTCTCAAAGTAATTCTTACTAAATACTGATGCGCTAGTGGAGTCTATTGTCTGAAACAACATTTTTCAAATTTCCTACGAAGGGAAAACAGCTCTGTAATAATCGACGCTACATGTATATGAATATTAATTTATTCAACATTATCATTATTAATAATAATCTGCAGGGCTAACTGGCTAAGTAGTAGGTAAGCAGAATCTCTGAAAACCAGTAGTATCTAAGTAGACTTTCGTAATTCCTTATCTTGTTTAGCCCTAAACTACGGCATATACACACATATATATATACAATATATATATATATATATATATATATATATATATATATATATATATATATATATTATACGCATGCATACATACATACATACATACATACATACACACACATATATATACACACACCTTCACACACTAAACAGGCACAGCCTACACGATTCAGGTTGACAAATGAGAGGCGCGTGTATCTTCCCACACCACGCACATTCCCATAAATGCTGGCGCTGAGAGCAATTACCAACGTATATTAATTACACCTTCTTCATAACATAGCTATTAGCCAAACGTTCAGGCTAAAAGCACTTACCCTAAATTAGAGCCAAGAGAGAAAGTTTAGAGAATTAGGAGATACATCCAATTGAAACATATTCAGGCCTAAAAATTGAAAACAGACTAGGATACTGCATTCCGATAGACGCCTTTTTCCCATTAAAACACAATGGCGCACTCTGAACAAAGAAGGGATGATAACATTGGCAGTATATAACATGTTGAATTTAATGATGGGCCATAAAGGGCCACAATAGGCTTTTGTCAGTGGAAAAAAGAAATTCCATTGACGGGATTATCCGCTAATTCAGCATAAGCAACCCACTTTTACACGTACACAGCCTGCATCATTCCAACAAACACTGGTTGGGTCAGATTAGATAAAAAAAATGGAAAAAAGGCCTAGGTAATATTCTAAAGCTCTGTAGGCTGAGAGAGAGAGAGAGAGAGAGAGAGAGAGAGAGGCATAACTACTGCAGTATCATAGAAGCATTGTACCTGCTTACCATCCTTTCAAAATACCCTAAAAAGGACACCGATGAGAGAGGAAGATTCTTACTATTTTATTAAGGTTTTCTCATTATCTTGTAAATGATCTCACCCAGGTGGAATTACGGTTACCTCATCGAGATCGTCCCATTTGTAATAATATGATGGTATACATCTTTACGGAGTATTGTCTGCAAACGTTTCTCTCTCTCTCTTTCACAAGCTGCAACCACAAAAATCGCATATCAGTCATGTAGGTATTTCTCAACTCACGTCAACGTGAGTACTTTACATTTTTAGGGAATGCACCCACACCGTTTCCTCCTAGTCCAGTTAGAGGATCGAACTGCACGTCATTCAGAGAGAGAGAGAGAGAGAGAGAGAGAGAGAGAGAGAGAGAGAGAGTTACGGCGGTTATTACTGGATATTCGCACTGGCTTGAAATTCAAGCTTCCCTGACAGAATGTGGTGTTCATTAGGAAGAAGTAAGAGGAGGTAAAGGGAGATGCAGAAAGAAGAGATCTCGCTTATTAAAACTGAAAAAAAATAAATGGCAAAAGACACCCAATTCTACAGAAGACATTCACGAGAGCGTGACAGGGATGTGGGGATACATGCAGAAAAGATCTCTGGTAAATATCACAGCGTACCGGAACTGAAGACACGCCACTACCAACTCCTCATTACTCTGGGCAGTTTACGAAGCATGGAAATAGGCAAGAAGATCAGTGACGCAACACCACACTGCATCAGACGCACATAAAGAGATTATAATCACGGCCATCGATCGCTCGGGGGGCTTCGTCACAGACCGTCTTATCTGACGAGCTGCAATTACGGGGAAATGATAGATTGATTGAAAGTTATTATCGATTTGAATTCACCAAGGTGAGAGAGAGAGAGAGAGAGAGAGAGAGAGAGAGAGAGAGAGAGAGAGAGAGAGACCGTCGAAACATCCTGAATGATGATTATAATCTGCTCAGTCACCTCTTTCTCTCTCTCTCTCTCTCTCTCTATAATGAGGTGTAATTAGCCTCTGAGACAATGCTCTTAAGAAAGGAGGACAGTCGGAGGTGAAGGGAGGTGGTGGCGGTTGGGGAAGAGGGGGGGGGGCGGGGGATGGAGGCAGAGGGGTAAAAGGACAAAGGCAGAGAAAATCGAAGCCGGACAAAAATAGGAATGGGGGAAACTACTGAATAGAGGGGGAACGTATGACCTGATGGTTAAAGAAAGTGAAAGGGCGCTAGTATTTAGGTTACAAAAAACACATACACACACAACAGACAATCGGAAACAGATTAATAATAAAATAACTCGATAGATAGAATGATTTTCAGCATTTAAGCACAACGCATCACAAACAAGATTTTCAGATACGTACCCTAAATATCACAAACTTAGTCAACTGTCAAACTGTAGCTTGTCGTGCAGAACAAAAAAGAAGAGGAATACTGAAGTAATGACCTACAATGCGACACATAAAACTCGTCAAATATATGAAATATTATACTGTTTAGACTCATGAGAATCTGAAGAGAGACTTAACTCTGTTTACTTAGTACATTCGAGGAACGCTCTCCCAGCCACATACAGGAACATAAATTGGAAAGTTAGGGATAAATGACAGACAAAAGACATTCGTACAATAAAAATACGAAAACTTGAGTAGCCTATCTGTCCAATGGGAGCACTGAATTTTTTTTTCTTACATATTTTATAAACCAAGACTGATGGGTACTTTTATACTAAAAATAGCTGGCTAAGATTTTTACTTCACTGCAAATATCTCACATTTTTCTCAGATTACCATAAAACGCCACTAGCTCCTTCAATAATGATTTCAAACCAGGATGTGAAAAAATACAAACACCATAAATGAATCTTATTTTCTGACAGAAAATAGTTAACCATTACAGAATAATTCGGTTAAAGGAACCACTCAAATGTACAAAAACATTAATGGGGGTTTAACAGCAAGATATCTGTCAGTTTGCAATAAGATGCTGACCAAGACATATACATAATACAGTATTTCGTGGGATTTAGTGCATAACAGGATTGAGTATGTTGACCTCAGCATGTCAAATAAAACACATATTCAATGCAATATAAACATACCAAGTATGTTTATATCAAGGATAACAAAACTCTCTTTCCATAAGTCTCTACAGAAATAACATAAAGTATGAACAATCGATCTAGCAACTAGTGATCAAAATTGTACCAAACGAGCTTCATATTTCAACAAAACCTACAACACAGGTGCCTTACAAACTCATCGGAAGCACTGATTTTGACTTAAATTTTCAAGACTTTTCCTGCTTTACCCAGCAATGAACCAAACTTCCCAATACATACACCCAGAGAGAGAAAAAAAAGACCTCTTATTGATGCTGGGATGACGCATGGATGCTTAAGGCCTATAACGAAGTATGACAGGGCTACGGGAAGGAAAAGAGGCCTATGAAGGCCTATTGGACGACCACCGTTAGCACGCATGTAGGATTTATTCTTAAATCCTCCCCCATGGACTGGAAGGGAAGAGGGGAGCAGGAAACGGCCCTTCATTTAGACAGGAAACCACTTCGCTGAAGGGAAGGGGCATTAGTCCTAGCGCCCATTTTTCTAGGGTCTTGGTCTAGGCTATACATTTTGTGACGCCTTCTTGCTTTGCAATTCGTACCTAATCTGACACAATGGGACCTTTTTATTCTCGTGCACTCCAAGGAATCAGGTATATCCTACAGCCACATAAGGTTTTGTAAAAAGGATTCTTAACCTTTCTGCTGAAGTCACGACAAAAGTTGTTTTGTCCTGAGGTCATCACACAACTAACTATATGATGCTGGTGTTATTTCTAAAAAATAAAACAAAACAGTGTGTTCTATGAAACGGGAAAAGGAATAATTCAAAATAAAAAAAAAATAATTAAAATAAAAAAAAAGACATTCCAGCAATGTTCACGGGGTAAAAAGTTAGGCCTCCATCCAAGAGAAAAAAAAAACTAAGAATAAGAAGTCACGGATAAAGTAATCCGGAATCTGTCGTGATTTGTTGCAGAAGATGGGATAAGATGCCTTGCTTCCAGGGTTTCAAGTCTAAACTTTTTTAATACCAAGTCGTCCTCTTTCCGAGCCAGTGCACTGTTTATTTACTCTCTGGACTTTTAACGTCGACCTCCCAGTAAAAGACTAATTCTTCTTTTATTTTACTTCCCAGTGATACTTCTGAATCAGGTAGCCATTATTTTATAAAGCTTAATGCTGAAAAAATCACCTTCATTACAAAACGATTAATCTTACTCTAAAAGTGATGGGTTTTTATAAACTAAGCCTCTCAATTAAATGCATGCATACTAAAAAGAGGATTACTTTCATAAAAAAGGTTTTACCCTATCTAAACTTTGATAGTTTTCAACATTCTTAAAAGGCATTTATTTGAAAATATATACTGCCCATGGATATGCATATAAATGTATACATAATTTAAGCATACACACGAACTCCAAATATTAAGGATACGTTTTAAGAGATCAGAAAATATGAAAATGGCTTAAATTTTAACTGATGTGGAGAAATTTAAATGCAGTACAATTGTGGCAAGCATGTTGAATTGAACCTGCACAGGGGGAAAACAGTTCCTTCAAAAAAGAAAACGAACAAAATGAGTTTGAACGAACACAAGAGCCTGAAAGTTATTAACACAGCAATATCATATCACAAATAAATGTATTACTTTCACAGCTCTGACAGTTCTTAATACTGGAAAGCATAATTCTGAAACCTTCTCTTTTATACCACCAGTGAACTCAACCTAATTTGCGGCACTTCCTTGGCCCTAGTAGTCTTTTGTTAAGGTCAAATGGCAAAAACTATTTTTTCATAACAAGAAAATTTTACGCTTAATATCACACGGATAATGTATATCATTAAAGTCAAGAAGATATCAACGTCTCACAACAGAAGAGATCAGGGTCGGAAACACTACGGGGAATTTTGTAATTTTTTCCTACTTTCATCTTTTATATATACTGAAATGTAGCAGTGAAAGGAATAAGTTCTTCAAAGTAAAAGTATATTTTGTACCCTGCTGGCAAGGGAAAGACCCATTCCAAGTAACCAAGTACTAAAAAGTTGAATTTAAAGATAATTAGGCAAATATTTAATTCCTGCCTTGTGTGTAAAAGTTGGCTTCAAGAGAAATTTGCATTATCAGGCAATCATTTTCACGTGTTACAAGAACAAGCAAATACGTTTGTAAATTTTTATTTGTGACTTTATTGACAAGTTTTTCTATATACTCAACAGAGGATAGGGTACTCTGCTATGCATTACTATTAGTAAGACGAAAAAAGGAATACTGGACATACAAATAATGAAACGAACAGTTTTTAAACTACCACAGCCAAAAATAGTAAAAAAAAAAAAAAAAGACGTAAATGCTTCTGGAGAAGTAAGTGAAATCCCCGAAAAAAAAAAAAAACTTGGTAGACTTTGAAGAAACACAGCCAAAAGACATGTCAATAAAGAAAATGTAAGGTAAATGCTGAACCCGAAAACGTGAGTGAAATCTCAGAAAATATAAATAAACAAATAAAAAAGACCTTGGAAGGCACTGGTAAGCCATCACAATCTCCTGACGGCTGAGCTGCCCAATTCCTCCCCGAGACGCTCTTCCTCTCATTCGAGCTCCCCACTAGATCAAAGTGACAGAAGCCATTGGGGTAATAAATGCCGCAGTGACAACGGAACCTCAATGGAATTGCTAGGCCCACCAGTAACGTTTCTGGAACCTCTGAACATGGAGCCTACTTCTCAGGGTAACTAATATTTTCCATCAGGTTCTGCAACGGTAAGTAATCCACTACAAATATCATTGTGTTATAAATTCATTACCTTCATAATTGCGTCACGATAAAAGCTTAAATTATTCGCGAGATGATAGACTCACACACGAGAACACAAATATTAGTGACAAGCAAACTGTGACGTGTACAAGCACCAACACAACTGTAAACTATTACAGAATTCTAAGTATCAACATGAACAAAAATTACTTAAAAAACTACACATACAAATATACATACATATATACACACACATATACATGGGTGTGTGCATGTATGTATGTATGTATGCGTAGTTTTATGAGTATTTTTGTTCATGCTAGCTGGCATATATACAGTATAAATTATAGCTTATTAATGATCCATAACGTGACCCCATTGTTGAATCAGGCTATCTCAAAATCCTTTGATCATCTACCTACCGATCTACATTAGAACTAAATATATTATGATGGCAGTGCTTTGTTTGTTAACGATTCCTTTCAAAGCACTGATCCTACAAAGGTAGTATATACCTTTGTGATGTTCCAGCAAAGCACAGGAAACTACACGAAAAAAAAAATATCTGCTTTCATATCTCTTAGCCAGAGAACATAAATGGCCTGCACCTTTAAAAATGGAAATTATTAATAGGTTGTACCAGATGAACACCAATCGGTAAAAGTATCTGTGTCAGTTATTACCTCTCTCTCTCTCTCTCTCTCTCTCTCTCTCTCTCTCTCTCTCTCTCTCTCTCTCTCTCTCTCTCAAATGGATGACAGTATCAGAGCAGCAGTATCTTAACATAATTAAAAAGTTTTTCATATATTTAACCTCTGATTCACTACTTTATATTATGGGTCTTACAATTTTTTCTTTGCTCAACTTATTACGCTGATCTGACTTTGAAACAACTCGATTTCTTTTTAAACTGGTTCCCCTCGTCCAAATACTACTCCTTAACGTTGCTACATTATAAAAAAATAAAAAAAATAGTGAAGAACAAATTACAATCACAGGCTCTTCAAACTAATAATTTATAAGTTGTTCATTCTAGTAATCTTAACCGAGCTTCGTTGTGAAGCTTTCTTAATTAAGAACAATTTCAATGCTTAATTCGCTGCTGAAAGACTGTAGTCTCTGTTAAATGAGATTAACCACACCCTGAAACTAACGCCCACAAAACATTTTGTCAGTCAAAATAGTAGAACACTGAATCAATTACTAATCTTTCATGTAAACTTTAAACCAAGACTCAATATCCCACAAGTCAATCAACAAGCAAAAGCTTCCACGAAGTAACCACTCCCAAAGCATTCAGCCAAAATCTTAAACAATGTGATCCACCCTTTTTCTTGCCAATACGGAATTTATCGGAGGCAGCTGACTGGACGGACAGTCGACTCTTACCAATTTTCTCCCGAATGGGAAAAGAATGGCAACGGACCAGGTGACAAATTCTCTCCCTTTCTCTCTTAACAAAGGAAGGATATTTACGGTCGTGTTTCTCCCGCACATAAAAAATATATATAAAAAAAGAAGAAAGAACTTTTCAGGTCGATCCTCTGCCAGGTGATTTTTTTTTTATTTTCAAAGCTCCTTTGATCTTACTCTGTCGAATGGGGAACAAAATAGATCCAAACCACAGAAACAAGAGACCAAAACCCACCCACGAAATCTTGCGAGTTCCTGTGCCGAATCCGCCACAGACAGCATTCCTCCTCCCCCCCTTACCGCACCGAGCTGCCAACGCTATTTCGAAAGCCTTTGAGGGAAATTCCCCACAAATTAATAAGACAATAAAAGTGGTTCGCCAAATGTCCCAATTTCCCGATATCGCCAAAGGTTTCAATTTTATTGGCGGAAGTGCAATCAGCCACTACATGAAACGGGAGGAAGAACAGATGATTAGGAAGTAAAAGGACTGGGAAGAGGGGTGGGACACTGAGGAGTATCAGAAAGAGAATAGACACCAAAGATATTTGCTGATCCTTTACGAAGGAAATGAAGGAGGAACCAGACGGTGAGGGATGAATTACAATTTTGACAATTTATACAAAAAGCGAGAAAGAGTTACTAAAAGAAATCGTAAACCATGAGTAGCTGACTTGAAAAAGCCTTGGAAAACATAAAAATAAACAATTATGGCATGAAGTAGAAAAGGACTAAATGCCAAGAGAGAGAGAGAGAAGAGAGAGAGAGAGAGAGAGAGAGAGAGAGAGAGAGAGAGAGAGAGAGAGAGCAGATGCAGATGCAACAAAGACAGACGTTATTAGCGGTGGCACCTAAAAGGGGTGTGGAGCAGACCATATAGGCAGGCTGGCCCGGGGGGTGGGGTGGGGGGCGGATTAAGAGGGAGATTCCAAAGTCCCGTTCTGGCAATAATGGGGCCACTTACATCCTCGGTCACAACATGACAATATTAGAAGAATGAAATTTATGAGGATTATTTCCATGGGGCCCCATTCCATGCGGAGCGTTAAGGAGGAGGCTTTCAGCGCTCTATGCAAAAAAAAAAAAAAAAAAAAAAAAAAAAAAAAAAAAAAAACTCTAGAAGGGACTTATTTGCTCAAATGGGGACCTCCTTATCGACCGAATGTAGGGCATCCAAAAGTAAATTAATGAAATTTATTATGATCACCCTTAAACTTAACCTTATATAATCACATTACTAAAATATTCTGTGATATATACAAGTATGCATATACACCAATCATTCACACATGCATACATACATACCTATTAATCTTTTTTAAGAATTACACATACACACACGTTTGTAGAACTCTCTCTCTCTCTCTCTCTCTCTCTCTCTCTCTCTCTCTCTCTCTCTCTCTCTTTAATAATAAACAACGTCAAACTTTAAGAGGACTAAATGAGATTTCTCAAACAAACCCTTCAAGACAGGTGAGTCACTTGCGTTTATGATTAAAAATGAAAACAGACAAATTCTCAAAGGCACTATGTCAACAAACATATGAGAGAGAGAGAGAGAGAGAGAGAGAGAGAGAGAGAGAGAGAGAGAGAGAGAGAGAGAGAGAGAGATATGCGAGGTATGGTTTCCCTTGGGAGGGGGTTTGTGGATGACCTCACTGATTCCCACCCATTTTTTTTAAATATTATAAGATGGTGTTACATTATGGTGTAGTTCTCACTCGTGTATGTTAATATTATTTTTTTCTCTCAAATCTTCGCTCCCTAACGAAGTTACGATCCACAACGTCGACCAGGTACATAATTTACGGATTAAATCCAGAGGTTCCTTAGATTTCTAAGGAAACGCGTCTATATCGTTCCTGCCTTGACCAGGGATCGAGTACAGGTCTACTCAGTTTTATGTGAGAAAAAGATCAACAATTTAGTATAACAGATTTAAGTAAAATCTCAAAATTCATACCAGTATAAGCTTTAACATAACGCCTACATATGCCTGCTCTATATTTTCGCAGAAAGCCTGGTCAAATTTAAGAGGTCGGCTCGTCTTTGTCTCCTTTAAAATCAAATAAAAGGAAAGAACCAAAAAAGCACATAAAAGGCAGAGAAGGAGTCCGAATGAAATCCGTGAAAAGAAACCGTAACAAAGAAGCCTCCCAAGACAAGACACCAACATTGCAGATACTACTCTGTGGGCTGAGCTCCTGTAGGGCTGATGCTGCACCGAATACCAATGACGCAAGCGTCTGAAAAAAGCTCCTTTAATGAACTCGAAATCTCCAAAGGTGATTTCAGCAGGAGTTACTCTCAGATTTTACGAAAGTGACCTCTGTTTACACGAAAGTATTATCGTACATGTCGGTAAATAATAAGAGAATCTATAATAGAAAAGAATGAATGTGCAAAATGACTGAATTCTACAACGGTCTGTACTTACCAAAGCCGAACTGCGGCAGAGAGCGGCCACACACACATACCTGAGAATATAAATGAAAAAGGTTAAACATGTTCAAGCGTTCATGGTGAACTTACTTTTAAATTACAACCTGTAATCTTTGAGAGTACCATACCGAAAACGCTAACTGATTTCATTTTTACTTAACTCATACGCTAGGGGAAAAATTACACTGTAACTTAACAGCATACTTTAAACAGAAACAAATTATAACTGATAACAGTAATTGCGTGTATACTCGTACGTATCGCCTGCGACAGGGTTCACTCCATGGCATTTTAATGCTGGAACCGATTTTCCAATGCTTGAGCTTAAACAAACATGTAAAACCAATTTCTCACTGTACTGTTTTATTCCAAAACAGGCTACTGCACTGAAGGGTTAAGCTGAGATGCGGACTGTCAACAGCATGCTTACCCTCCCTCTTCCTAACCGATTCTCGTTTCAGTCCTCATTTCTTTTGTGAAATCACTTTACCTTTGCTTTTGCTGAAACGGCAATCCAACAGGTATTTCTACAATGCATATGTTGGGTCCACAAAGTCAACCGATTTCTGTTTTCCACAAGTTTGAGAATACTGAGGTTCTTCGTTCTGGTTGAACGAGTGTTTAAGATAATTTTACATACCACGAATTTTTACATTTTTTTTTTTTTATATCTCTTCACCACTTACTTTCCTTTCCACATAATTCTTTTTTTTTTCCCTTGCCGAGCTTCTTCCCGGAGTTTTCAGTCCCGTAAGTTTCCCTGATGAGAAACAGTACATTGATAAAAGGAAAGCTTCCAAGCCCTAATTTCTCACGTAACAAGTCTTCGCAGTACGTCGATGCACAACACCTGGCTAGTCAGCCTCTCTGTCTCTCACACACACACACTTATCTCGCAATATACGCTAAGCTACTAACACTGACAAACCATCGTCTACTTGACATATCGGAAATCATCAAACGCTGTACAGTGTAAGCATTGTCGAAAGGGTGCTGATTTGGACGATTACCTTTTAGCTGTCTCCCTCTATTCAACAGTGAATAGACCAATGAAGAAGTGCACTTGTTCTTTCACATCTAATTAATCAATTATATAGTACCTAAAGATTGGAAAAAAATTACGGAGATATGTCAAGTAGAGTTAATTGATAATCACCGTTGAAAGTATCAAGCTTAACTCCCTCTTAATTTTCAGTTATATAATTACGGGAAAATTCGAAAAAGCTTATACTCAAATCAACCCGTCCGAGAGAGAGAGAGAGAGAGAGAGAGAGAGAGAGAGAGAGAGAGAGAGAGAGAAGCCATATGGAACAAGAAACTCGCCTAATTATATCACAGTCTCCCTTCATTTCGTTCCCCCTCAAACTCTGTTTTCCATACAGACTAGACTCATTCATCAGCCAACACTTAATTGTTAATCTCAGCAGAAAATTGCTGATAACCATACCACTCTACAACTGTTCCTTCTCCAGTAATCCCCAGTTCACTCTCTCTCTCTCTCTCTCTCTCTCTCTCTCTCTCTCTCTCTCTCCCCATATTTGCCACAAGAATTACAATTAATGTTCATAAAAACTGCGGGAATTGGTCAGTCCATTTGAATCGTTGAGATGACGAGTCTCTTTAAAATCGCAATCACATTCAAATGACTCTCAAATGTAAAAGATCCATATCTAGAGGCAACGGAAAAGCGAATCATAAAAATCTGTGTCACTCTGGGCTAATGCAAGGCATGAGTGATTTGCCAGTATCAGAGGGCGGATAATGTACAAGTCACCACCTGCAAAATTTTCACCAGTTCTCGTAAATATCGTGTCTTCTGCAACAGCAGTCAACTTTCACATCACATTCTCCGTTTTTTCGAAACATTCTATCAAACTGCAAGTAGAGCTTGAAAAGATACATAGCATGCCAAAAGAAGAAGAAGAAGAAGAAGAAGAAGAAGAAGAAGAAGAAGAAGAAGAAGAAGAAGAAGAAGAAGAAGGTTGAAATAAAACCAACCATAAGAGTCATTTCAATGATTTCAAATCCCTCACTTGAAACGTAAATCATTAAAAAGCAAAACAAACCATCCCCCGCACTCTCTCTCTCTCTCTCTCTCTCTCTCTCTCTCTCTCTCTCTCTCTCTCTCTCTCTCTCAGAGCCATCAACCACCACCCTCTGCATCAAGCTTTTGACGCCGCGGGGGGCATTTGTGTGAAGTCCTAGGGGAAAATAATTAATCAAAGCAGACGATCTAAACTCCTATAAAAATAAATTGAAATGAAAATTAAAAATGCTCCCGACCCTTCTCTTCTCGCTAAACAAAAGACAAGTGCGGCGTTTGCTTTCCATAACAACAACGGGAAGTCGTGGTGAATTACCGTGAGAAGAAGCTCTTCGATTACGTCTTTAAAGGCCTCGTCAAGTACTTCATTGCAGATACTGGAGGGTTTCATGTACACAGGCACACTTACTAAAGATTCCCGTTCTTTGTCTTCATAGCTTGCAAAATGTTAGGAAAATTTTGTCTCTCTCTATCTCTCTCTCTGTATATATATAGGTATATATACAGTATATATATATACATATACATATAATCTTCCACTTTGAGAGTGGCACCATAAGGTGTTAACATTCGGCAAGAACCTAGGAATTATTAATGATGCTAACCCATTGACTTACTCCACCCTGCCTGCTACCATCACAGTCGACTAACTACCGTACCAAACACATAATTCACCGTTCAGGTCTACAGTGTCACAACCGATTATTCAGGTAATGGGCCAACCCCCACCCAACAAATAAAATTTGAGACATGCTGGAATCAATTGTATTGGTAGGTGGATATGTACTCACAGCATAGTTATTTATACAGATATTACCTCACTGCACATACGTACACACATACATAAAAGGAAACCTTGTATACACAAAGGCTGCAAGAAGGTACAACAGAGGAGACTGTCAGTCTGCCTCGCTGCAAAATTTCATGGAAGGGCACAATGAGCATCAGCCCTTAATTGAATTGCACGCTGGGGCAAAGTTTCGCCGTAAAATCATTACGATTTTAAGAGTTGTGTACCCTGGGAGAAGAGAGAGAGAGAGAGAGAGAGAGAGAGAGAGAGAGAGAGAGAGAGAGAGAGAGAGAGAGAGAGAGAGAGAGAGAGATTTTAATCATATCAACAAAATTGAAAAGAGGCATTACTCGACCCCAGACTATGAAAAATGAGCAGTGAGCACAACTCTTACTGGAAAAATTGTAAAGGTAAAACGGAAAAGGAATATTAAAAAAAATTAAGGCTCAGAGACAAGCTTCAAAACCCAACAAGGGAATAAAAATGAAAGGATAAAAATGCAGGGAATTGCGGCAACATAAAAAACGCATATCTTCGTAAATTAAAAAAATAACAATATAACCAAGCGGCCAAGTCAAAATACAGACAAATTAAACAAAATAAAATTAACCTAAAACTTTAATGAAATACGAAAAACAAGACTGACATATCTTTATCTTTAACTGTTCCTACGCGATGAGATATCTTTCACGGCCACACAGACAGTATACGACCATCATACTTCCTTCTAGCCTCGTTGGCCAAAGTAAACAAATATCTCAATGCTTTTGCAATACTCAGGGTACAAAGTCAGTTCCTATTTCAGTTGGTCGATGAGGCAATATGATCTAGATGCTTTTACAAAGCAAACAGACAGAGGGGAAACTGACCAACCAATGCTACACAGAGATCGTTGATAAACAAATTTTTTTACTAACATAACTGTCTTCCATCTGCACACCTGAAGTGTTTTTCTTTTTTTACTTTTATAACCTCAAGAACGTTGAACCAACAAGGATAAAACTCCAATAATTGCCTAACACTACTGTTATAAGTATTGAGGAAAATTATAGGTTTATTAGGCTAAAGAGAATACAATTTGTAAGCCCTTATTACATCACAAAAGTACTTGACCTCAAGAACATTTAACTAACGAGGATAAAACTCCAGAAATTGGCTAACACTACTGTTCTAAGTAACGACGAAAAATTATAACTATTTATTAGGCTAAAGAGAATATATAACTTTTGTATCCTCACTACATCACAAAAATTTTTGACTAATCACAGCCTATAGAGTTTTTAAGCCGCTCGAATCTTACATAACTGCAAAATTACATAAGAACATCTAAATTTATTTCATGGCAACCATGAAATAAATTGACACAAAATTAAGATACACAAAATGCAGTCATGTCAGTGAGTGCGGATATGTAGATTCAAATTTCCTCATAAACATCATTGCATTTATAAACTAACTTCATCATATTCTTTTTTTTTTTTTTTGAGAATGTAGCTTATAGGTTGCTGCTTTATGGAAAGAATTTAAATGAACAATTATTGTACAAAAATAAGTATATAAGCTTCACTGCAAAGTCTACCGAGAATTCTCTAAAATTAGTCAGGAAACTGTATATAAAAATTACCGCACTATTCTCGCTGATAAAAATCCGGCAGAGAAAAAACAAGCAAGAAAAATAAAAGAATCTTGAAAATAAATTTCCTCTGGCTTTAAGCCGCGAACGCAAACAAGTTCCAACTCAACGGGGATGAGCTTAGAATGGAAGCCTCGTCTGGCATACACGCTTCAATCATGCAGGAAACAAAACTCATGCATAAATAAAGAGCGAAGGCGCTATAACCCCTTGCTTCATGCAGCCAATTCCTAAGAGCAGAAAGACTCCAGCGGCGGCAAAACTACGCTGAAGATCGAGTATTCAAATTGAGAAAAGGCTTACTCTTCAGAGACTCAGGGGCGTCCTTTTCGACCATCGTCTCTGTTGGTAGGAAGAGCCCAGAGGTCTACACTAGCCTCTGACTCCCTTTCAAGGCAAAGGCCCGAGCTGGCATAAGTTTACTCTAAACCAACAAACAACCAACCCCTTCGAATATTGGTGGAAAGTTAACCGTAAACACACTCAAATATTGTACACAATATCAACAAGATCGTTGCCATGTGGCTAAACTGATTCCGTATCTCTTACGTTACAAACTTCCCTTACAACTAACAGAAAAAGATAGCTTATCACAGGACCTCAAGGATGTAATGCAGTTGAGGATTCTTTTGTTTCGAGTTTAAAAGAGTCTGAATAACCAAAAAAATTCCTGTAAAGTGCCAACAACTTGTGGGTCTGCAGGAGACATCCAAACTCATAAAACTACGTATGAAAAAGAGTTTGTTTGATCTAGGTTTTTAAAGAAAATTAATTTAACATGGGGCAGCCTTCTCTCGCTCTCTCTCTCTCTCTCTCTCTCTCTCTCTCTCTCTCTCTCTCTCTCTCTCATTCCGTCACACGAGGAGGCCGCTATTTATAGCAATTTTTACAGACCATTTTCAAAAGTAGGGGAAGGGAGAATAGAGCAAGGAATGGATATGGGAGGGAGGGAGGGAGGAGTGGCGGAGGGATTTTTTGACTGTACTCATCCGAGCGTGAGGAGAGAGCTTTTGTGCTACCCCGATGCCTTTCATGTTTTCTTCGACTGCATTTTTCAAAAAAATCAATAAAACCATTATCGCGTGTCCCTCTCCTTTACCAAGGGCTCTCTCTTTGTTTGACTTACGCCAGTTTCTTTCGCTTTCTGTGAGGTTCTATTGTTTCTGAATCTTTATGGGCCAAGCCCAGAAACACACTTTCGTTACGTAAGCTTTCATGTCATACTTTTAAAGTCTTACTGCAATGTGAGGCACCTGATCTTATGCAATAAGCGCCATGCACGCATGAATGAATGTAAATGTGAAAATAAAAACTTGTAGGATAATACGAAGAGTAGTACAATACAGTAGTGTGTGCGTGTATGTATGTGTATGTATATATATATATATATATATATATATATATATATATATATATATATATATATATTTATTTATATATATATATATATGAATATAATATATTATACATACATATATATAGACACACACTATTATTACCCTATTTCGTATTATCCTCTTAGTTTTATATTTTCACATTTACATTCATTCATGTGTGTACGGCGTTTATGGCATAAAATCAGGTGCTTTACATTGTAGTGTGTATATATATACATATATAAATATATATATATATATATATATATATATATATACATATATATATATATATATATATATGTGTGTGTGTGTGTGTGTGTGTGTGTGTGTGTGTGTGTGTATAATGTGCGTCTATACCCTGTTCAACTTTATTCTAAATAGCATTAAAAGCCTATCTTCCGTAGATAGTCATCAAGTCCATTTGTAAACTGTTTGCAGTGGAGATCCGTTTGTATGGCGGCCTTTCTATCTCTCCCCTCTCGAATTATATTCAGTTCTTCCCCTCTCTCTCGCTGGCGTTATCGTCTATGTTCCCTTTCCTCTTCTTCCCCTTGTCACTAACACCACGTGTGTCCTTCCGTCTAATATCCAAGAGTCTCGCCCTTGGGGAGAACCCAGACTTCATCTACTAATACCAGATTAATTTCCTTCGCCCTTTGCGTCATCTTCATGGACGAAGGGAGACTGGCTGATGAAGAGGAAACATGGGGGGTAGAAAGGATGACGATGATGATGGCGATGACAATACCCCTTTTTTTTTTATTTATAACACGTCAAATCCTTTTTGCATGTCTCCCTACTTGATGTCTTCACAGGGGGCAAAGCTACGTTCGACAAATATTTTTATCTTGCCTTTTTTGGGAGGTGACTTCTGTAATATATCGACTGAGAAGGCACAGAATTAGGCAACTTTATTTGTTCTTAATTTGAAGCAATACGGAAAAATTAAAGGCTTGTTGAACGCTTTAACTATACATTTAAATTACACGTTTCAACGTGTCTTTTCTAAATAACACCCATAATTTAACCTTGTTACTGGGTCATGCTCTTACTCCTTTGAGCAGCTTGTAAAATCCGACAATTCACCATGATTTTATAAATAACATTATCTGTTCTACAAGTCACGGTAAATCTATTCTAGTCTTCTTTACTTTCCTTTTTTTTCAAATCACTACACTTCAATAAATGCAATAACTTTTCCTACGAGATACCCCACTGACCAGCTCCGACTCGATGCATAATAACAAGATAGAGAAATGTTTTCAAATTTATTAATTTTCAAATAATAATACACACACACACACACAATAATAATAATAATAATAATAATACACCTATGAACACAGTCCTTCTCAAACCAATAACATCTATCACGAAATCAATAAAGGGAAACCTTAAAAAACCAAGTTAATATTAATAATAATAATAATAATAATAATAATAATAATAATAATAATAATAATAATAATAATCAATGAGCGCAGTCATTCTCAAAAACATAACATTTATTACGCAATCAATAAAGGGAACCTTAAAGTTGTTATTATTATTATTATTATTATTATTATTATTATTATTATTATTATTATCATCATTATTATTATTATTATTAATAATAATAATAATCATAATAATGTGCTCATTGATGATCAATGGGCACAGTTCTTTTCAAACAACAACAGTTATTGGGAATCAATAAAGAAGACCTCAAATAATAAAATTCCAAGGGGTCTTTTTACACTTGGGATGATGGCTCTTGTTATCAGTCCAGGCGTAAAACAAATACATATTCTCCTCACAATGGAAAAAATATGAGAAAAGTATCAGTCCAAGACAAACAAATATGACTGGAGTGGAAAAAAATAATAAGCTTTTTGATGGAGGGAACTTTATTCCCCTCCCGGAGGGGGAAAAAATCCCCTTCGACTGAATGCTGAGGAGATAAACTGTCCTTATTTACCTTAGAGATTCCCTTGGGACAACGCTTTTGAACACCAGTCTCTCTCTCTCTTTCTTCTTCTTTCTCTTCTCTTCTCTCTCTTCTTTTTTTCTTCTCTCCTCTACGGGCCTGGCAGGGAGCAAAAGCACGTGCTGGCAAGTCCACTTATCTAATAACATTTCATCTTCCAGCTAGAAGAGAGAGAGAGAGAGAGAGAGAGAGAGAGAGAGAGAGAGAGAGAGAGAGAGAGAGAGAGAGCAATGTCCTTCAAGGGCACCACTCAGTCTTCTACGAAATGTTTTTTGTCAACATTTAAGGCGCTGCTTCTTTTCAACTGCTTTTCTCTCGCTTGCAAGAACCCGTGGCTCAGCGCCCAAAACAAGAGCTTCAAAAGCCACTTCAGTCGTCAAAGGCACGCACCGCACACAAGCATAAATGGCATTCCTTTCCTTTCGTAAAAGGAATGTGTTGATGATCTTGTCCCTGAATGTCGTTTTTATTGTCAACAATATACTTGCCACGAAGTATACAAGAATTCTCTATTTCATTATTAGAATAATTCTACACACTCTATTCTCCTCTTACTGCAAAACGCTAATCTGCAACAGATTCTTTGTAGGGTAGATTAGTTTAAGCAATATTTCAGAGTATTTACATAACTTTATTTTTCGACGTAATTAATTAATATCTTACCATGGTCTGCAAACATTCTAAGAAGAACCTTCCAGACGACAGCACTGTCTCGCCATTCCAAAACCGGTGCAACAAAAACATGGGATATTCTTCATAAGGAAAGAGGTTTATGCTTGCTTCATTAAAGAGCAATGCCTTTAAGTCAACGTCACCGTTAAGAAGAGAATACAATGATCACATATTCTTGGCCGTTAATTTACGTTCTGGGTTAATGAACTCCTTCTTCTATAAAGTATACTTGTGCATTTCACGATGTCTCCAATAACAAATGATTACGAAAATAACAAGTAAACAATGCGCCGAAGATTCTGCGGCGCAACCGAGTTTTCTGTACAGCGTATAATCAAGGCCACCGAAAATAGATCTATCTTTCGGTGGTCTCGATATAATGCTGTATGAGCCGCGGCCCATGAAACTTTAACTACGGACCGCTGGTGGCCTGTCCTATATCGTTGCTAGAAGTACGATTATGGCTAACTTTAACCTTAAATAAAATAAAAACTACTGAGGCTAGAGGGCTGCAATTTGGTATGTTTGATGATTGGAGGGTGGATGATCAACATACCAATTTGCATATCAGATTGGTATACAGTGGGATTAATAGGGTCGAAAGAAAAAGAAGCCTCAGTAGTTTTTAAGATCTGAGGGCGGACAGAATAAATGGCATTTATTTTAGTCGTCATATAACAGCCTTAAAGCATATCTTTTTATCTTATACCGGTACGTATTCAACACAATTTCAGTGGTGCATTAAATTCTGTCAAGGAAAAAATTAACGGTCCCTCTACACAATCGGTAAAGCCCTATAAATCGAAAGGCAAAAAGATCTCCACTGGTGACTCATCACATCCGGTTTCCCTTGAATACCAAATGATACAGAAGGAAAAAAGACGCAGTGACAGGTGCATTATGTCCAGCTTTTCACAAAGAAATAAGAGCGAACGAAACTTTTTAGAAGATGGGAAAAAACCACAGAACAGGTGTCTTTCGAGTGTACCATGAAAAGCTGAATAGTAATCGCCCCTTCTTTTGCCGAGAACACCAATATTTATGGGAATAAAATTGGGCTACCCACGAATGATCTCGGGAAATAGATTGTTCCTGGTCATCTGCGTATGACCGTAGAGAAAGGTCAATGCCACAGTATTGGTGGTGTTTTCGTAAAATACAGAACCGCTTTGCACAGGGAATTTACGATTTTTTTCTACAACATAATCGCCGTTTGAAAAGTAAAACTATTAGGAGTTAAGAGTATAAAACGTTTTGCACAGCCACACACTGCAATATATGCCTTCGCGTTTGTACAAAAGATAAACAGTGAAATCTCTTTCAACCTCAGCAATGTACCATATCAGCATCTCATACCTTTGAAGGTCCACAACTACATCTAACATGCCCCTTCTTGGCTGAAACCATCTCCAGACATTCAAGAAGGAAGCAAATAATTTCTCTGCGAGGCAATTTCCACAACGGCAAAGAGAGCTAGTTTGGAATCCTATAAGATATTTGTTCCGTACCTGGAGATGCGAATCCCTCGCTGAACCCTTCAGGAGTTTCACTCGGTTATCATTACTGACATCCTGGTGGCTTGTTTGCCCAAGGAAGGCATGTTTGCTATCCTTGGGACTGATTTCCTCAATTCGTGTGTGTGTGTGTGTGTGTGTGTGTGTGTGTGTGTGTGTGTCTGTGAGAATAAATGCCACTTTATTTTAACAATCATATAGTATTTTTAGGAGCCCACGGCACTGTCTTTTTTTTCACAACCCCTGATTTGCACATGTTAATTCCACAGAACGAGTAAAAATCGTGGAAACAGAAAAACAACTTCCTCGGTCGAAGGACAGCAATTTCATGGTCAATTTACTCTCAATTAGGGGAGAGAGAGAGAGAGAGAGAGAGAGAGAGAGAGAGAGAGAGAGAGAGAGAGAGAGAGAGAGCACCTTCTTCTTTAATTATTTCATTTCCCCTACTTTGTCTCTTAATTTCCGGCATCCAAATAATACCATTATTCACATCTTGCCCCTCCATATTCTTCAATATGACGCAGGTCTACTTCCCTTCCGTATCCACCCGCCCCAAAAACCCCTTCTGTCCCCCTTCCCTTCTAAATCCAATCTCCTCCAATCACTCATCCCTTCCATCTCGTGTGTCGATGCCCAAAATCACCATTCTCTCCTTTTCCCTTATTCTTCATCCTCCTTCACCATCTCTCCTTTTTCCTTATTCTTCATTCTCCTCTTCGTTCGTCATCTTCCAGTTCTTTTCTTTATCATTTCAGAAGTTTCGCTGTCGAAGATGGTGAATTTCATCGTATCTATATCTTATCTACAATTAGGTTTTATCTATAGGTTATATTTTCATAAGGATATTCTTAAATGTTTGCCAGTATTTTCCATGTGATGAAATGTATTTAAGGGGAATGTGGATGACATTCTATGGCTAGATATTAAGAAGACTAGTGATGTCTTTCTGAATCAAAAGGGATTTTCCTTAGGGGTTCGAATAAATTAGTTAATCACCCAAAAAGATCCTTTTTTTTTTTTTTTTTTTTTTTTTTTTTACGACAAGAATCAAATTCATAAAGCAAACGAACACAAACATCAGCCGATAAAATGTTCTCCTGTAAAGACTGCTATTCTTCTGCTAGTTCAGTCCTCAGATGATGCAAAGAGAATTAATCTCACGATGAGACAAATGTGAGAAAAAGTTTAAACACGACGAACGACTTCCGAAAAACCCCTTTATAAATCCAACCAAGAGATCAACAATCACACAACCAAGCGTGACGAACAATTATCTCCCAAAGGAGATAAAATAAACACATTTAACTCAAACCCGCGCCATATTAAAGAAGACCTAACAGCTGGCCAAGATCAACAGCAACCTAACTTTATATAAAAATAAGTGCGCCGCGAATGTCATTATGCCGTCCAACGGGCCAATCTTAATGACACTTCATTTACAGAAGCAAAGGCTAGAAATGAAGAGAGAAGAGAGAGAGAGAGAGAGAGAGAGAGAGAGAGAGAGAGAGAGAGAGAGAGGGGGAGTTGATGAATTGCCAGCCCTAAAGTTATTTCTCATGGGATGGAACCTCTGGAATGCGCATGGATGCCCCAGCTGCCATGGAAAATGTTACGTAGGAATGAGAGGGGAAATTTATCGACCTGTGAGCCCGTCGAGAGGCGAAAAATAAGAGAAGGGCATAATAAGAGAGGCATGCAGGGAAACAGACGACACGGAGGAAGCAATAACGAAAAGGAGGGATGGCAGGCTGGCATCAAATGGAAACAGCAGAATGGATACAGATATGCACAGAAGGGGCGTCGCAGTAAGGATTTCAGTTAACACAGACAAAAATCAAAACATTTACATTCTCTACCAATATCTTCCCTTTAGTCATTCTTTACAAAATAAAAAAAAAACTTTAAAATGGGCAGTGGCGTTCCAGTATCCATTATATACTGAAACAAAGAAACATTGCCATGGCATACAATAAACGAATTACTAAAGTAGAATTAATTCAGTTAACATACAAACATCAAACCAGTTATATTCTATGACACTATCTCCCCTAAAGCCATTTTTATAGAATAAAAGCATACCTTAAAACGAACTCATGGTAGTATTCAATATAAATTGAATCGAATATTTCCATGCCATACAATGCGTGAATTATTACAGTGCAGAATTAATTATACCTCCAAAGTCAAACAACATGCAACCACATCACAATTGAATCCATTCCCCGACCAGGTGTCAATAAAAATATACACAAAGTAAAAATCTAATATAATGCAGATTTCCGAACGAAACACACAGTCCACTGGAAGTCAACGATATGAGTCCAATGCACAAACATTAATCGACAAGAGCCCTTTGTAGTGTGAAGGACCACCCAGTGGACGAAACAAATAACCAGGGTCGAAAATTAAGGAAAAGATAAAACACTGGAGTAGGATAAAATACAATAGGAACTGTAAAGAGAAATATTCACAATAAAAATTTCCCTTAAAAAAAACACTGGCACAAATGAAATCATTATTCTTAAAATATCTTTTAGTTGATTTGGAAAGACAATATAACAAGCCAAGTTATAGGTAAATATCAAATATACCAGAATAAAATATCGGTCAGATTTTCCAAAACCCGTTATATCATAAGGGCAAATTTTAACTGTACTTAGGGAGGGTATTATTCACCAGAAAAAAATTGGAACTTAAAACTTTCTAGTTTCCTCCACTTAAGAGGCACCTCTGACACCTTAGAGCAGGGCTGGGGAATCTTAATACCAGAGAGAGAGAGAGAGAGAGAGAGAGAGAGAGAGAGAGAGAAACAATACTTTCTAATTTCTTCCGCTTACGAGGTACCTCTGAAACCATCCTAAAGCAGGGCTATGGAATCTTAATGCCACAGAGAGAGAGAGAGAGAGAGAGAGAGAGAGAGAGAGAGAGAGAGAGAGAGAGAGAAAATTGAAACATTACTTTCCCATTTCCTCCTCTTACTAGGCACCTCTGAAATCTTCTTAAGCAGGGATGGGGAATCTTAATATGAGAGAGAGAGAGAGAGAGAGAGAGAGAGAGAGAGAGAGAGAGAGAGAGAATATCCGACTATTGTTCATAATCGAGGTGTGTAAATTTGCTAACCGGATTGGGACGCTCCCCCTCTTACCGGATTCCCAAACCGTATGACATCAAAGAGATCAGGAAGTTGGATGATTGACATTGTCGTCCTTAAGACCAGGCGACCAGTGATCTAGAATTGTCTGCAAGTCTCGTTCTCGTCGTTGCCAACGACAAACAAACGGCGACTTCGTATCGTTCCAAATCATCTCCAATTTTAATTAAAACGGTCAGAGATACAGAGCTATGAATGAATAATCAGGAAGGTTTCTCTCTCTCTCTCTCTCTCTCTCTCTCTCTCTCTCTCTCTCTCTCTCTCTCTCTCTCTTCTTATGCAATTTATGTATACATATAGACACTGCAGAAATGCAAGCGTGGGCATTAGCATATGGGGATTAAGCTCAAGTTCAAGTGGGAATGAATAAAGTTAACTTGCACAGCTGAGAAAGAGAGGACACAAGTGTTATAGGAATGAAAAATGAAAAAAATTGAATACAGCAGATGGGAAAAGAGAGGGGCGGACCCACCTGCTAGCTTACTTCACTAAAGGAACTATACTAGCAATGAAAGGTATCAACTTTCATTCATAAAAGAGTCAATAATCAACAAAGTTAATGTAGAAAGGATGAAAAAAGAAAAAAATCTACTTGCCAGTTTGAGGAACTATACTAGAAATAGTAAGTTTATCAACTTTAATTCATATAGAGTCAATAACCAGCAATGTGTATCTAAATATCTCAAAATGACAGACGAAATCAATGAAGTTGCGTTAGTACGTCTTTTTCCTTCTCCCTGTGATCATTTGCATCTACACAAACGCAATCTGCTTTTGATATCAGTAACCTGGTGGGCAACACATGATGATTCTCTTGTTGTTTACTCGCTCCAATAAAATCCACTCATTTGTATTCATGTACACATAAATATAAAACTGAAAAGAAAGGCAACGAAAAATACCGGTATCTATACAAGTTTTTATGAAACACACAAACAAGATTTAAAATACGTACGTGGTACACTCCATATTTACATTTTAATCATAACTTGTATAACCACTCGAGACAACAACAAACAAAAGAGCGAACAAAATTTTTACTAATTCACATGTAAATATTCCATGTTTCAAATCTATCCACGGACTCTATTGCCGGTGAGGTTTTACAGAATCAAAAATCATTTCCGTCCCAATACCGCACTTTTTGCATAGACTACCGACATCAACAACTAAGATAAAAATTTGTCCACTATTTTGGGAAAAAGAAAATGCAAATGTATACCTGTACTTCAAAGGATATGCATTCACTCAGAGACAGTTTTTGATAAAGAACAAATATTTGCTGCTTAAATACTAAAAATAACCAAAATACAAAAATTTTTCTATTCAGAGTGCCGTAGATTTTCTGGCCATCTATCGGAACCGGATTTAGTGAAGTATGAAGGGCAACTGCTACTGTCCATAGTAATGGCTATAGATTGCGTTTTAATATTTGCACGCACTCCAAACATTGCCAAGCTCTTTAGTCGAGTCAGGCTTAAAGGCTTCAATACGAAGAATACAGAAGAGGGCATACGGGACTATTTCACTTCAAAACACGATTTCATTCAATACAGGTACACAACGAAGGCTTTCACAACCAGAATGAAGGATGTGCATGCAATGATTACTAAATCTTCTAAACATAGATACAGAATACACAATGGAACACTAAAGGAATTTCAAAAACAGCACCGGCTGCCGCGATTCTATAGGTGTACCAGCCCACTCTCGAAGTTATAATTCAATGTCATTATTCGCAAGTTTACACATTCACACTGAACACAACGTAATAGACAATATCTTCCTGAGTATGCTTCTGCAGAACAGAATAACAGATGTGAAAAACCAGGAAAAAGAGCGAAGAAGTAAGGTTTATAGAAAAATATTAACAAATTAATCATATAGGAATAAAAAATGACAGATCTATTTAACTAATGGAAAGTAGCTCCATACGTTATAAGAATTACAACTCATCTCCAGTTTACTAGCACTGCCAGGAAGACTATTAGTCCTCCAGTCCAGAGAATGAAAGACCTCCGGTATTTCGAAAAACGAGCAGTAAGCACTAACCCCAGAAGCAAAGACACTACAAACGACATAGGAAATTCTTTTTCAGAGCAGATAACGCTTATGGGTGTTGGCTAACTAGGATATTTCCTGACCATGGTTTAAATCACAATAACCATTGTAATGAGAATGAATTGTCACCACTGGAAGGATTTCGCATTTATACACCCAAACAAGAGAGCAATAGTCTATCAAAGGTAGAACTAACAATCTGTGCCATGAATATCATCATCTCTGAAGATGCAAAAGCTCTGAGGACAACAGGTACTTTTCTATTGTAGCAGCATTACACAATGCTTTTCAAGTTCAGTAAAAAATAAAAAAAAAGACATCATGATCACGGGTTAAATACTAACAATCTCAAGTACACTGTTGTAACTGCTCAATGAATCCTGCACTATAACTGAGGTAGGAGATCTGCTGATTGATACAGTTTCTGTATCAATCTGCTGATTGATACCGTTTCTATCATATTACCAGTCAAATTTGATATGAAGTGCCCCAAGACAACAAGAATCTAAAATAATATCTTCAACACTATATTGTTTAGCCTCATTAGTCTTGTAAAATATTAATGCCTTGTCGTTAAGGTAAGTTAGATGTTTTCTTTATCGGCAGCAATTTAATTTAATAGAAGAGTAAATTTCCACAAAAGAAAAAAAAATTCACTGGATTCACTAAAAATGAGGTAGAACCATTTTGTGTAATTATGTTAGTGAAAGATGCAACTCCCCTCATTAAAAAAAGTCTGTCTGCTTCCCGAAATTCTTTGGCAAAGTTTTGGAAGTTTAACTAGAGCGATTAGTCGCCATATGTAAAACTTTTTTTCCCATTTGTTTTTAGATGACGCCTAAACGTACTTTACTGGATGCTAGTGGAAATTCAAACCCTTAAAAATAACTGGAGAATATAATGTACAATTAATACATTCAAGATTAATTGGGGAATATGCAAGAACAACTTTTTTTTTTTTTAAGATTTTTTTATGAGAACATATAAGACAATATTAAATGTATTGTATATTTGTAATGTTTTTAAAGTTTATTAGGCAGTGATTGTCATAATTAAAGTCTATAAACTTCTTATACAAATGCTACGATAAAGTACAGAAACTTTGACGGCGATCACTGTACTGCAAGTTAATTAACTTTGGCAGTGATGACGACTTTAAAACCTATTAACTTCGGCTATAAACTTAGGCCAGGATGGTCGTCTTTGATGCTTACAAGATTTACCATTTGGTTTCTTTAAAAGTTTACCTATTTTCAATGTGATGGCTGCCCTGAAAGTTTAAATATTCTTAACAGAGTAGCTGACCATATAATCTAATTAAAAGACTCAGCGACGGATGTCGTCCGGAAGACAGCTTTGACAGCTGTTCAATTAACGGCTGTCTTTAATTATAAATCACAGTGACACAAAAGTTGTCTTTCCTCTTTATTAGTTACGGCGAAGAGGATTTTCTGTTTACATACTGTATCTATTTTATTTTTATTACTTTCAGAATCTAATATTTCAGACAGCAACCGTCCCACAAAAAAAGGCAACAAAATTCCAGCATAACGATAAAAAATCTGTCACCTAAAGTGGTAAAAGGTTCTTTGTGCCTGAATAAAATGAAAGAAAAAGAATTGAAAACGCTTTACACGAAAAGAGCGTTAGGCTTGAAACTAATACACACATACATATGTGTGTGTGCGTGTGTGTGTGTGTATTTATATACCCGATAAAACTTCAAATGAGCTGTTTCTTAAAAAAATAAGTTTAATAAGTATTTACATGCAAAACTGGGTAAGACAATAGTTTCAGAGTGCAAAAAAAAATGACCAAACAATATAAGGGTTATGTTTTAATTTTGAATAATATTGATATAAGCAAAATTTAATGATCCGTGAGAAAATACTGATGCAGTACCATACCGGAACATTATAATAATAAAACGTACTCATATTACACATGAAACTCATTCAATATCAACAAAGTACATAATGAAGTCTACTTCAAGAGGAATCACGTGACAATCACAGAAGATGGCATGGAAAAAAAAAAAAACAAACTTGCACGTGTGGCCGAAGAGAATGCAAGACCGCCTCTTCCTTCCCAAAACACACCCCGTAATCACCCAATCAGTCCCCCGGGGGGGGGGGGGGGAGAGGAAGGAGGGAAAGGGAGGAGAGGGGAGGGATGCAGAGTTACTACCTTCCCCTCACTCATAGAGGAAGACCAGACTATCATTAAAGGCACCCATGAAGGAAAGGGTGTTTATCTTTTGCATAAATTTGGCATAATTTACCAAACAAATGGTGCTTAATCTTCGAACCCAGAGCGCACTCGTAAATATCCCTACCCCAAAAAGCCCCTTCGTAGGGAGAGTTCATTTATCTCCATTAGGGATTTCTAGAGGTCAGGGGAGTTATTGGCTTCCGACGCCAGTGCCAGGACAAACACTGATTCGATTCGATGATATTTGACTTCGTGGAAAGCACTAAAGGCGGATTACATTAAAGAGAACTGTAGTTCATGGGGGGGGGGAAGTGTCATGCTCGCATCTAATCAGAGGTATTATTAAACATATAATAAAATAATATGTACCGAATATATAATAGCTTTAACGAGTCTGTATACATAAATATATACACAATAAATCTGAAATAAAATCTGTCAGTACAATCAGAGCCTCGAGATATACGAAAATGAACGAGAGTGAACAATATCATGGTAATAACCCATACAAATGGCCGTGTTCGAGCACATGGGAAACCACAGCCAATAAAACAATTACAGAAATATGTTTAAGCACGCACCTAACCGAGTTTGTTGACAAACTTTCTACGTTACATGGCATCTGCATGTCATTTAAGGCTATAATCATTCAACTTTTCTGAAGTCTCTTCCAACAGGTCACAAGATAATGAATCCTCCCACGATCTCGATAAGAAATTGATCTGCCTTCGAAAAGGTCATCCCGCAAGGTGACTTCTTCGAACTCTAAATAAGTAAATGTGAGTTATGGAATGACATGACTACACGGAAATTGAGCTTGATCTGAGTTGATTTGAAAAAGATTATTTATTGGAGTCAATAATCAATTGTGAGAGAGAGAGAGAGAGAGAGAGAGAGAGAGAGAGAGAGAGAGAGAGAGAGAGAGAGAGAGAGAGAGAGAGAGAGAGAGAGAGAGAGAGAGAGAAACCAATTCTAATCCACCTGACTCGATAACAAAAGTGCTTTGGCTAAACATTTAAGTACTTTGAACACAAAAATCTACTAGAAATCGCATAAAGAAAATCAACTTCACCTTCAGGAAAAACTGACGTTATTCATCTAATCTGATAAGTTTCACGTAACACACTCTTCTAATAAAAAACTTCTAAATCCATGACTAGGTTGGAAACATGGCCAGCATAACATTCATTCAACGTTTTACATATGGCGATCATGTGCCACTTGTACTGTAAAGCGTGCCTCTAAAACAAATTCACAAGGAGTCAAATCTCTCCAACATACAGTGCGTGGTGTACGGAATAGTAAATGACAAAGAAAAGCAAAGCTCGCTTGCGTTTGCGTAAATGCGTAACAGACTTCTTATACACAGAGTGCTACAAAGTATAAGATCCATTTCATGTTGTGCATCACAATAAAAGGCACACATTTAGTGCACTGCATCCTAACGTGTGTCTAGAATACAGCTGCATATATTTCCACCTCAGGTGCGCTCTCTCTCCCCTGAGCTAATGAGCAATATACTCCTGTAGTTCTTTAAGTCACACTGTAATATAATTTTGGTTGAGAGTTTAGCGACTGTCTTCCAAAATACAGATGTGCCCCGAGAAGAAACAATATAAAGTGGAATACGGAACTAAATATGTTATACTGGAGGGTACGTAACAAGTTACTGAAAATAACCAACTTACTTGAGCTCCCTTGCAAAATATGCAGTCAATGAAGATTCTTTCGCAGTTTTAACGAATGACACGACTATCATGACGCTATCTTGAAACAAGCAAACGCTCAAAAGCGAGTGGGTGGATGTGAATGGGTGACAGAGTCCACGTCATCAACCACTCAACCACACAGCCCCCAACCACACGTCTCTCCTCCTACCCAGACGGTGGGCCACTCTCTAACTTCCGCAATTGAGGCATATTTAGGCTAATTTACATTGAGGTCCACCTCCATCTCCGTTCTTCCCCAGCCAACCCGCCACAAACCCCGTGTACGTATAGCTCCCTCGCGGCAGACGAGGCAGTGCATTCTGCATAATACGGAAGAACGAATTTTATATATCAAACAGCACACATGTACAATAAACAGCAAAAGTAGCAGATAACATGCAAAGACTTTTTTACCTGATGATAGTAAAAAGGAAAAGAACAATTTCCCCCAAAATTAAGGTAATCATTCAACCCCACATGCGATCGAAACTACTCACATTTTTTGCACTACTTCAAAGGTTATTTGTTTATAGCGGTAAAATATTTGTAATTGTAAACTATCACAATTACAAAATTACCTACCAACATTTCATACCATATCAAACAGTCAAGAAATGGAAACCTCTAACAACTACAACTATCAGCTACATCATTTGCAAGGGATGGTCAACAAGAGTCCCTCTCACTTACGTGAACAGGGAAGGTATTTCAATCCCTTATCAATACGAAATACTAGCAAAAAGTAGTGAAGTTCTGACAGAACTGTTGGCGGGGTGGAATGACCTCGTCGAGAAAGAATATATCTCACGAACAGGTTTATCCTCTTACCTCGTGGAGGTACTCCCGTTTTTAATTAAGTTACGATGGTATACAATCCGACTTACAACTATTTCTTATTTTCCTCTTCTCTCTCTCTCTCTCTCTCTCTCTCTCTCTCTCTCTCTCTCTCTCTCTCTCTCTATATATATATATATATATATATATATATATATTATATATATGCATACACATACACACACACACATATATACAAACTTATATGTATGTATATATATAAATATATATATACATATATATATGTGTGTATATATATATGTATGTATATATAGGCTATATATATATATATATATACATATGCATATACATAGCCTATGCATATTAAAGACTGAATCTGCCAAAGAATACATGAGTAATGTTTTTCAAGAAAAAACATAATATCCTCAAAATATTTTATTACAATTAGAAAGCAAAAAATAACGCATTTAACAAATCAAACATCGGAGCCAAACAAATCTACATGGAAGCAGAGCACAGATCATAAGCGCCGAAATCCTGATGGGAACCAGACAGGGACTAATTATCGTAGCAGACGTCACCGACAGGGTAGTGGCCATCATACGACGAAATCATTCAAATTTATGATACAGCTTTTTGTTTGTTTGTACCTTCTCAAATATAAATGTAATATCTGTTCTATGGAATACAACTGTGCGGCTAAGTTCGTAAGGATTTATCTATAAGCCAAAGAAGATTCCGCAGAGAGAGAGAGAGAGAGAGAGAGAGAGAGAGAGAGAGAGAGAGAGAGAGAGAGAGAGAGAGAGAGAGAGAGAGAGAGAGAGAGGGGGGGGGAATGCCAAAATTAAATTTAACAAAGCCTCAAGCTATGAAAAGGAAACTTTTAAAATACTGCAGACTATAAAAAGAAAAAGAAAATATAATTTCTCTATCTAAAAGGCGAAACAAAATGGAAACATTTGAGTCGCCTCACAAACTAGGAATTCTGCAATCACTCTTAACTATCAAAATGTACTCTTAAAAATGTAAACATTCAGGGTGAAGGCCGGAACAAGAACAAGATTATAACCTTTATTCGTAAAATGACTGAAACTGGTATCATTACGCACAAAAATTGTCTAAAAACAATATCTTTTCGTCGTCAATGCAGCAGATGTTGGCACAGGTGCAAGACAAGACAGCTGTTTACTTGTGCGGATAACACACGTGCTCTGCAAGAAAAAAAAAAGTACACACACACACACACAAAGGAAACAGTCTCTTTGTGTAAATGACATTGTAAGTTATACATGAATTATGTATTTATACTAAATACACTGTTTCTGCCTATCCTTCGAGCTGCTAGCGTGTCTAGACATTGGCCTGAGTCTGCTAAAATAGTCAACACTCGGTTTCCTTTGTACAGATTAAACATTGCTATTTACTGGGCATGATTAAGCCTTCATAGATATATATATATATATATATATATATATATATATATATATATATATATATATATATATATATAAATGTATATATAAATAATTTTATGATATTGGCAGTTTTATTTCAATTTTCTTAATGATACTGGCAGTTGTATTTTAGATATTCTTAATGATACTGGCAGTTGCATTTTAGATTTTCTTTATGATACTGGCAGTTCCATTTAGATTTCTTAATGATACTGGCAGCGGCATTATAGATTTTCTTTGATAATGACAGTTGCGTTTCAGATTTTCTTTACGACACTGGCAGTTGAGTTCATATTTTCTTTACGACACTCGCAGTTGCGTTTTGGATTTTCTTTATGATCCTGGCAGCTGCTTGTGCTCCGATGACCTTTACAGACGAATTATTTGTTTCCCACATCCGGCTTTAAAATCTACTGAATGTATGACCTCTTTTAAAAAAACTAGCCAAAGCGTCTTTCTCATTATTTCCAATAAAGTAGCTATTATAAGACTGTTATAGTTTATACTTTCTATTGATTTCACTACTCTGAAGGCTGTCTAGTGGGGTGATATGCTAAAGACAGGTCAGTAACCGTATCCTTAAAAATTCGGAAGTAAAACAGACATGACTCTATGTAAGGAGGGTTAAATTTTCATAACTCACCAGTATTTTATCCTCCAAGTACCAGTCGAGATGAATGGTCACTGACCTTGCAAACTTCAAGATGTCAAAGTTAAAATCGTTAAACTCTCAACGCACCAACAACACATCGCAAAGCGTTCTATGCTTTCAACTAGATATTAATGGTATAGGCCTACATAGTACGATATATAAACGTTTTTTCTCATTCTTTCACTATATAAGCATGCTATCAATTATTAGCTTTTTATTTCTTTTTTTTTTTTTTTTGAAGATGGGTATCCCTTATTCATAAAGCAATTTGCCTATCTCAACACTAATCCTAATCACAAAATAACTCATCAATTATTTTTTTTTTTACTGTAACAACATTTATTTTAATTGCGCAAAACAAAGTGTGCTAGTAATCTCCCATCACCTCTTTCGAGAAGAGCTACTCAGGGGACCTACAGCAATCTTATACCAGCATCATAAA
>NC_089795.1:77255162-77282662 GCF_040412425.1 Macrobrachium rosenbergii
TATATATATATTAATATACAAGCTCCTTCAATATCAGTGAGAGAAAATAGAACCAAGTTCAGGCTGAATATACTTCTTTAGCCTTTTACATGATAAGAATATCACAATAATAAATAAACTATATACCGCGTAGATGGAAATCTCCTAACCCATGTCAACTGGCAAGAGGTAGGCTATATTGACAAAAAATTTCAAAGTAATACATTCACTTGGTCTTCTTACCCAGGGGTGTGAAAATCTTTTACTGGAGTGTTTGCCCTTGCGGAAGGGAAGGAGATGCCGCTACACTTGACAGGAGGCGCTTTGGAACTTTCGTTCCCAAATCATGGCCCTACTATATTTCAATTAAAAACCTCCATCATCGAAATTTTCTAAGTTGCTTGAGGACAAAGCACAAAGTACAGTAAGGACAACAAAAGCAATAAATCTAAGAAGTGCAGTAAGTGTGCGATTATAAGACTAATGTGCAATATCACTGTAACTCCAAACATGTGTGGAGACATAAATATTCTTAATAGCTGTTACACATGTTGAATGAAACTTTTCAATTATCATCCAACGCCATTTATTTGGTTTGCCTTTTCTGTATTCTACTAAATATTAACAACTTTGTATCTTAAACGTTCGTCGTCTTTATTTCCACAAGTAAGGAATTGGAATTATTACCAAAAATAATCACTTATCAAACTGAAGTATAATTCATTCAGTCTGAATATCATGAATGAGTAGGTCACTCCTTTGCACAAAACAGCCACTATTTTGGAAGGTTATAACTGCTATGCAATGCTAACGCTATCTAAACTGACTCCGGTAGTCATAACTGGATGAAAAATCAGTTAATTAAAAGCACTACTCACTGTTATTTTGGGTTATAATGTGAGCCTGTATTAACTTAACACTATAGATAATCTATTCATCATCGAAGTCATCCAAACGACCCTAAAGGATACACATGAACAAATTAGAAAGTATTCATTACAAAATGCAGTAGACTCTACGTTACAAAATATATTTCAGAGCACAAAACAATACATACCTTTCCCACAGAAAGCCAACAACAAAAGAGAACGATTTCTCGATGTTTCTGGAGCAAAGGAATAACGAGAGGTAGAGATCGAATCTGACTGGTCTGATAACAGGCCTCCTCAAGTAACTCGTAAAACCCTTTAATCCCAACCTCATGGACCAGCCCCTTATGCCCTGTTGTACGCCGAGTTCGTGCTGCCTCCAATTGACTATGCTATCATTCCACGCATGCGTACGAGTAGCACAGGCGGATTAATTCCCTAACGCCATCTTCCAAATTCGTATAAGATCGTAGTATTATAGGAGTTGAATTAGGTCATGGAAGATCTAATAAACCATGAATACCAAGAAATAAAATAGAAAAGTTTGAAAGTAAAATTACACATCCACCTCCTCAGCAGTTCTATGATTCTAAAGGAACGTGGAAGTATATCAGTCAAAAATTACATTGCACATGAAAGTTTGTCTAATGAAGATACATTTTCAGTCATCCCAAAAACTCTCAGGACCACCACAGGTTATGTACGATAAGATTTCTATCCAGGTAACTAACTGCACGCTAAATAACACCACCATGCCTTTAATTAAATTCTGGATTTTGAAAATGTTCGTTATATACTGACAATAAATGATTTCACCCAACAATCCGGAATTTTTATGTTGTTGAATGAGAAGCACGCTGACAAAGAGTGCGTCAGCAGCTGTATAGTCCAACACAAAATAGCTGCATGACCGCAGAGAATCGATACCACACTAGGGCTATAATGTATCTAATTAGTAAAGCTGAGACCAAGTCACGGTGTCGTGACCTCCTTCAAAGTGCAAAAGCTTTTCTTTAAACTAAACATCTAACACATTCTGTTTAAAGGAAACAACAGATGTAAAAAAGAAGTCTTGACATTATTGTTATGCAAGTTTTGACTAAATATCAGAATCAACTGAATTCATTTACTTACTTTAAAGTGCTAAGTCTGTCACACGGCAGACCCCAGGCGCAGTAGGGTCCATATCGATTGCTGGTTTCTCTGAAGCGGATCTTTTGCGATTCAAGGTCAGGGTAGATTATTCAAATCAGCTGAGTCAAACTGATTCAAGGACGACTACGCATTCAAATATCAATAATTATCAGA
Source organism: Macrobrachium rosenbergii (assembly GCF_040412425.1). NCBI lineage: Eukaryota > Metazoa > Arthropoda > Malacostraca > Decapoda > Palaemonidae > Macrobrachium > Macrobrachium rosenbergii. The sequence goes on from NC_089795.1 coordinate 77,257,319, forward strand.
TATATACAAAATAAATTCTTAAATACAATTTATTTAGCGTCACCTGGATGAACTGAAATTTCAACCTAAAATTAAAACCAAAAATCTTCGTGTGAAAAATAATCTCTGCGTGGAAGTCTTCCACCCCCGTCACAAGCCACTGGATCAGGGAAGCAAAAACTAACAGATCAACAATTTAAGCGTTTTGCAATGATTTCTGTTGCAAGTATCGGACGAAACTAGAGACATTCTTCATAATACGTTTAAAATACTACTTGCTAAACACTGAAGTCATGAAATATAGTGGAGATTTAAAAAAAAAATTAAACATACGGATTAGAATGGATTTAAGCAGTGGCATAGCTAAGCCAACGCCATTCCTCAAGATCTTAGCGCGACCTACACCATAGCATTGCCCTGGGATCACTGCACTGGGATACGACGTGCCTGAGGGGCATCGCCCAGAACCTGTTTTCTTCCCCAACAGGAGCTAAACTGAAAGTACCCCCGAATTATTTGGGTCTTTAAGTTTAAAACACAAGGCTCCAGCGTACGCAAGTGACATTCCACGACGGCTGTGATACATTAATGCCCCTGGAAAGATGATGCTTACCGATACATCACGTGTACCGTACTAAAGGAATTTGAACTAATTGCTATACGACTCATTTGTTTAATCAGGATAGAAATTGAAAACTTGAATCACTTTCAGATCAACTTCTCAATACCTCTATTTCAGTTACAATCTCTGAGTACTTGACTTTAGCTTTTCTGAAAACGCAGTCTTCTTTCCCTCTAAGAACTGACGGAAAGGTTTAATCAAAAGTTCACCTGACGCATGAATGACAGACATAGAAATCTTAGTTATGAAGAACTGGCAACTAAACGATATGTATGTACAGAAACCAAAAGTCTAGCTCTTCCACCAAAGCAAGCAAATCCTATCAATAATTTTAAAATGCGAGGCCAAACCTAATGAACACGTACAGCAGTATTAACACATATGATAACCACAACCGTAAGGGTACACACGCAAACATCATCAACCGAAGATGTGCGCTGAAAATCTCGAAGATATACTGCATCCCGGAGCCATAAACCAGTTGGTGGTTTTTAGGAGCGCTTGAAATACCGTTAACAAGACACCGTAAAACACAGAGTAGAATACTGTTCAACAAGAGGAGTAGATACTGTCTTTTTGTGTACAAGTTGATTATACGAGTCATGAAAGAAGACGTATATGATAGCATAGCGTTTATGGTTGCCTTGGAGTAACGTGCGGTATCTTAAGGTAGTTTTTATGCATTATCAAGTCAATGCCATTTCTCTCTCATCAGCCATTCTTCACTTCCCAGTCTCTTGTTAAAGCATTCGGCCAAATATCCGTTGCGAATATAAGAAATTAATTTCAAAAATAACATTATAAATGCCCTTAATAATCCTGGCACAGGAAGTAATGTATACAGCATGATTAGGATTAAAAATACCACCGATGATAGGAATCTTAAATAAGGCCTTATTTTTATCTCCACAAAAACTCCGACGAATCATAATTATTTACGTTGGAGAGAACACTCTTTTTTTCTTCCAACGTCTTCTTTGACGATTATGTAAGACTTACATAATCAGAATTCGTTTACAACAAAGTTTCAGACAACAGAGATAAATCACTCCCTTAATTCAGTGGGAAAGTTTTCAGCATCTTTTTTAAAGCGCACGAGTTCAGATGACGAAGAAGTCTAAGGTTAGTTATCACAAGCATATTTGGACCAAAAGTATCCGTGAATGCACATATTTCCAATATACACAACCAACACTAACAGTTAAAACTGCTATCTGCTTACAGAAAAAAATATGGGCATTCTTTACATAGGTGCCGTATGTTCTTTCATTATGACATCGCCACTGCATCAGTGTATACCTTCATCAACTAGTACAGTTCGTACAGGCTGAATGGTAGACAGCTGCCCCAAGTTGCTCCCGTTTACCAAAGTAATACCGCGAGCTAAACACGGATATCAGATGATTTCGCCCAATCTTGGAGCCAATACCATCGAAGGCTGAATACCGTACGCAAGAAAGAGGAGTGGGAGTGACTCCTACAAACCAACCAATTAAAAGAGAAACAAGGGGAGGTACTCATCTCTTAAACATTCACGAAGGAAATAGGTGGAGCATCACACTTCCGACCCCTTAAGATACTCTCCGCGTCACGTGAGAAATGGGCGAGCCCTTCGTACCCAACAGACAGACACTTCCAAGGGAGTATGATTTAGTTATTACATCTTTATGGTAAACATAAAAAAAGAGAAGCATAAATACAAACAAACAAAAAAAGCATAAACACACATGATAAAATAATATGGTAAGGGACTGGCCCATCAAAAAGGCTCAAAATAAATTCTATTTCTGCTCATCTCACACGTCCATCATTGAATATTCTGGCTGTCAGAAGCATAAGCTCTCCCTGCTTCCCTCACTAATACTAAATATTTTAATTAATATAACACACACACTCACTCACACACATACATACATAATATATATATATATATATATATATATATATATATATATATATATATATATATATATATATATATATATATATTCTCACATGTATATATACACATATAAATATAATCATCATCAAGGACACGTGCTAATAACAAACTCACACTGTAACTTCAAAAGCTTCCTTTACGTAAACCAAACAGTACAAACTACGAGTCTTACAAGACGAAAGTTACGCCTACCGTCTAGCACAGCTGCGGATGTCGGCATAGGCTCTTGTATGTTGCTAATGGTACTTTTAAGAATCCACACCACCACCACAATGGTCTCATAAAGTCTCTCTCTCTCTCTCTCTCTCTCTCTCTCTCTCTCTCTCTCTCTCTCTAAGGATACAGGCTAAAGACAGGATATCTTTAATACGCATGTAATTAATGAATATCAGCACCACCACCATGACCTAGCCTCCTAGGGCGGTCTCTTGCGCGACCTTGCTTGACCTCTGATCCATGCCAGGGTTTGATCAAGAACCTCTCTCTCCCAGTTTCACTCTCCCATCTCCCAGCGATCAATCAGCGCCCGGGAAATGTCAACTTTGCTCAACCACTTTGCACTTCGCCAGAAACAACCTTTATTTAATGTTATCTTAAAAATATTACTCACATAAATATGATGGCCAATGATTTTTTTTTTACAGAGACAAGTTTTAAACAACGTGGTATCAAACTTTCCATTCGCTTCTTTGCTTCACCTCTCTCTCTCTCTCTCTCTCTCTCTCTCTCTCTCTCTCTCTCTCTCTCTCTCTCTCGAAGGGGGGAGAACAATACAAGGGGTCCGCTCTCAGAAATCTTATGTGTTTTACTACAACTCTCGTAGAGTCTCGAGGGCCCTTGAAGTCTACCGTACTTCCACCTGCGTCCGTCACACATCTGGGGGACAGAAACCTATAATGCAATCTCATAATAAAAGGAAGAAGAAGAAGAAGAAGAAGAAGAAGAAGAAGAAGAAGAAGAAGAAGAAGAAGAAGAAGAAGAAGAAGAAGAAGAATGAATGAAAGCGTTTTAGCAGCAACCACATCAAAGTACCTTTCTACCCTCCCTAGAGTTCGGTTAGCCTAGTATGAAAAACACTGCTGATCTTCATTTCTGGCTTTTCGTTGTACCTCTACATTTACATTTTTTTCAATTTTCCTTTAGTCCATTTTGTATGAACTTCCCATCCATCAACTATTCCCATACAAAACTTGCAATTTGTGTGTAACTCAACGCCTGTTACATATGATACGTTTCCAAAAAATTCTGCTCTGTTCAAGTCCTTTTACATGCAACTTGACTCTCTCTCTCTCTCTCTCTCTCTCTCTCTCTCTCTCTCAGAGGTCTATACCCAATTACATCAATTCAAAGAAAATAAACTTACCAACCTTCTCTGCTTCAAAAGACCCTTCAATGCAACCAAGACATCATCTACTGCTAATAAATAACACTTAAATCAATGGAAATTCTTTTGAACATACTGTTTCAAGGGCTCTACTGGGCATGAAGGAAGGGGGAGTCCTTTATGCTGTGTAAAATAAAGGACGAGGAAAGAAAATATGCACAGTTCAATAGAACTTCTAAATCTTGTACCTATATTGTTTCCTGACCTCCTGAGTTAAATGTGGCATTTTTTGATGCGGGCAAACTTTACACTTGCTGAAAAAGAAGGCAAACCGTGAGTGCTTTCAAGTCTACAAGAAAGCACAGGTAGCTGAGAACAAAAACCACAGAAGCATTCTGCGATGAAAGGAACTAAACCCCCTAATTCTCAACAAAAATAAAAAAAACTAACAAAGCTTTAGATATACCAGATAAAAACGCTTAGAACAGGTTACAAGAATATTAATAAAAACCAAGGACCCTCCTGACAAAAAAGGGAAAACCTAACAACCATCAATATATGCAAATTAAAAGATCTGACGCAAAAATAAACTTACATATACAACGAGAGTCAGCTATTAACAACACAACGGTGAAGCTGCCACACAACATTCCGAAGCATCTCATACATATTCATTAAAAAGAAACTCTCCCCTGTTTGTGTTAAATGTCGCGACACAAGAACGAATTCCTCTGGGGGCTTTGTTCAATAAAATAATCGAAATTATGCAAGAAGCTTACGATCAAAAAGCTAATAAAATCAAATGTATGTGACCTGTGTTATTAACAAAAATCCCTCCCTCTCTCTCTCTCTCTCTCTCTCTCTCTCTCTCTCTCTCTCTCTCTCTCTCTCTATATATATATATATATATATATATATATATATATATATATAATATATACATAAATTTCTGACTCATGTGTTGATTAGTTCCATCTCTATCTATCTAATATATATATAATATATATATATATATATATATATATATATATATATATATATATATATATATATATATATATATATATATCAGAATATTGTACACAAGCGGATTACATGTTCTTTACTCCTAAAATTTTCATTAGTTTGGCTTAAAGTTATGCATCACAAGCTTATAGGAGTAACATAACAAAGATAACATAGCTTCCTTACTTTAAAAAATAAAAAAAACATAAAGACACCAATTACGTTGGATATACGAAATTGCTCTCGTATAAACTTTCGTTAAATTATGCTTCGCTCTATCCACTTAAAGAAATCATTGTGAGAAGTTTCGGAGAACTTGTAAAAACCAAAGACTTTTCAACTGTAAGGTCCAATACAACCACACTGCCCTAAAATGGATAACTGCAGTATCTGCAGTTTTCGAAATTGAGATGTGCCACCTACTGGGCTCGTGAAACAAAATACATAAGTTACCGCAGTTTCAGAATGATTCTTCATTGCTTTCCATAAGTATTTAGGAGGTCCCATTTGCAGTATCTGCAAAATCAGTAGGTAAGGCAAGGGAAAACTGCAGTATCTACCATTTTTCTCAGTTTTGTATTTTTGCAGATACTGCAGTCTCCTTTTAGGGCAGCACAGACCAGTATAGATAAGCAAGAGTGCGAAGAGTGGGGTGTGTGTGTGTGTGTGTGTGTGTGTGTGTGTGTGTGTGTGTGTGTGTGTGTGTGTGTGTGTGTGTGGTGAGGTAAACGGGTTAGCATCAATCTAAAGGTTGATCAAGTGTTTTGAGGTGATCAGCTTATTTGGAGACAATGAACGGTGGCAGGATGGTAGTCTGATAACTCGGAAGCGTTGGGCAAATGCAAAAGTGTTAATTAGACTACGTGGAAAGTGAAAGATGGCATGGTAGGTAGACGCGCGTTGGAAGCATTGTTTATGAGTGGAATGGGGGTTGGGGTGTCAACATCCTGCTTAAGAAGCCTTCTGCATTAATATAAGGTTTGGATTAATTGTAGACATTTTCTGCAAAGGATATTCAGCCTTAATGCTACAGTTCAATGTAGACTGTGGTCGTGACCGTTTTGTTTTTCTATTTTACTGTCTTCATATTACCGATACATACATGCATTCATACATACATACATACTCATATATATATAACATATATATATGTGTGTGTGTGTGTATGAAAATATATATATATATATATGTATATATATATATATATATATATATATATATATATATATATATATATATATATATATTCTACTGACGCATTTTTGAAAAAGGCTGCCAGCCCTTGTGCCCTTTTCTTTCCTGGTTGCCACCTACCACAGCTGACCAACTCTCAGCACATAATAAACTACTTAAGTTAAGAGATTTAATCTGGATTTTTTTTTAAGGAAATAAGCCCAGAGAGAGAGAGAGAGAGAGAGAGAGAGAGAGAACAGTACCTGCAAAACGCGACTGTTTCTTAAAACGAAACCCAATAACACCAACCTAATTAATACTAACCCTCGTATCCTTACCTGTACCCCACTAAGTCACAATTAAATCCGGTAAATGCGCCTTATTCGGTATGTAGGTTAGAGAGGCTAGTGCTGCGTCATGAACCCCAGGTAACAGGGAGAGCGGTCGCCTTTAAAAATGAACATCCTCACCTTCAGCTCGCTCACGGTTCAAACTTTCGGCGTCATCGCCGGCCGCCGCAACGTTCCCGTTTCACGAGAGAGAGAGAGAGAGAGAGAGAGAGAGAGAGAGAGAGAGAGAGAGGAGAGGAGAGAGGTTCGATCTGAAATGTCAAATCCTTGATTAAAAAAAGGAGAACAGAGGTACGGTAAATTATTTCCAAGAAAGTCTGCCGATTCGACACGTATCGATTACTAATGACTTCAGCGTCTACATGATTAACAAAAAAAAAGAAATAAATAGATAAAAATTAAATAAATAAAAATAAAAATTTAAAAAATAAAATCGTTAATCGTAATAAATATACAAGTGTTGGTTAATACCAATGCGCGCACGCACAGACATAAATATATGTGTGCATATGTATATACGTATGTGTATATATATATATATATATCATAAATATCAAGCCACAAATATCGTTTATTATCCTGTTCGTTATACCATGGGAATAACTTACATCTAAGGGAAATTATTAATGCTAGGTGCTTCGTCCGCTGTAGAATTAAGCTCGACTAGAACCCATAAAATCATGAACTAAACTGATTCAAGTAAAGGGAAGTGAGAGACAGACAGGATCCTTCAATGAAAAGCCACGATTCAGATTTCGTTCCACGTAATTATCCTACATTATTAATCAGCGTGCTTACGGAAAACCACCTCTCTTTTTTCTCTCTCTCTCTCTCTCTCTCTCTCTCTCTCTCTCTCTCTCTCACGCTACTACCCGATACCAGTACTTTATTGATCTCCCAGTTCATTGGCCTTACTACGACGTGGTCCGTTTTTATTCATTTAAGAGGACGGGGAAGGGCCCTCGGGAAGGCTAAATGAGAGAAAAGCAAGACCATGCTAATCTATCTTGCCCTACAGATGCAAGCAGGAGCCTGTCAGTGAGCCCCCGCGCGCGCGCACACACAAGGTACTAATAAGAGATCACGTGAAACAGATTAAGAAAATCAACCAAACTAACAGCGACCTACATGTTTCTTTGTTACCATTAAACACCAGACGTCCCCCTATCCCAGCTTCTTAAAGCTTAGTCTCGCAAACCCTGCTTGGGCAAGCACTCGAGCCACTTGCCCCGAATGCGATTTCAGTGGGGAGGGCAATGAACTTGAGCTTTCAGCCTCCAAATCAATGAAGCTCAAACAGCTACTGAAGAATAAAATGCGGGAAGTTCTGCGTTTCTGCCGTTGAGAAAATTCTTGCTGACAAGTGGAATTTAACGCGACGCCTAATACAGAAATCTCGCTGTCATGACATCTGATGTTTTAGAGCAGGAATACAATAGGTACACTAATGATGGAGTTAAGAGACAAATCCTCGTCACAACCGAGTTCTTTCAATCACTTTACTCCGTGTAAACACGCAAGTCAGTGAAGGCTACAGGATACATCTTTTCAGCAAAGGGTGGGTATATTACTGAATGACGTAAAAACAAATCTCAGCCCAGCGTCAATGAAGATGCAAGAAAGCATGAATGAAAAGCCGGAGGAGTCGAGAGGCAGGTGTGCTCACATCGTACTACAAAAGCAGGAATGAAGCCATGAGAGGAAATTGGGTTAATGAATGAAGAGTCGGAGCGAACGAGAAGAAACGAAAATTACTTTCGCGAACGCAAACATTTGCATATCAGAGTGAAAGAGGAGGGAATGCTGAAAAAGGGGATTAATTAAAGTTAAATTTTTGGGAATGATACCGAGGCACGAAAAGGGTTTAACACATGAACTGTCAGAGAGCGCTATTGCGTCGAAGGCAACTTAACTAGCGCTTGTGCGTGTGTGCGGGAATACATGCAGATGCTTAAATGCGTGTCACGTCTCTAATGGTATCTACTAGTAAAGAGAGGCTGAGACAAGTATGCATTAATGACAAAGTGTTATTAGAGTTCCGCATTCCGTCGCTGCATCACTAGATGCCACTTTATGACAGCATGACAAACGTCATTATACTGGTCTGAGAAGAGCGATCACGATTTAATTACGATTTAATCCTTCACATATAAAAATAATTACTTTAGAAGGTGGTATCTTTGTCTCTATCTATGAACATTAATAAACAAAATAAAGCAGTTTGACAATGGCTTGACAAGAGTTCCAAACCATTGTCATAAAACAGCCGATATATTACAAAGGTCATTTGCTTTGACAACATACCAGCGCCGCTAGTCGAAAATGATCACCAACGTAAACAGCCTAACCGAACCCATGAACTACACACCAAAACCAACCTTTAAAAAATGCATGCAATGACGAGAGTATGCGTAGGACCAGCACGATAACACCACAGGCCACAAGCGCTTGCGACGTGAGAATGTCCGATGATGAAGGATGCACGACCAACGCGGTCACGTGCCACGAATTAGGGGCAAAACTGGTTCTGCGATAAAAAGGGGTCGGCATCGTTATTAACATTAAATGAGAGAGAGAGAGAGAGAGAGAGAGAGAGAGAGAGAGAGAGAGAGAGAGAGAGAGAGGGTATAAAATAAATAATAGTACTGTATTTTAGTGGGTGAACATATAAAATCTTAACAGGAGTGCTATACAAAACTTTGCATCCATACATGATAATAACCAGGTAGGCCAAATACGTCTTTATATATAACTTGAGCCCTTCGAAAGGTATTATTCGGGTAATATGTTAAAAAAAATATCTGATATGTTAACCATATAGTCTTAATATATAGCCTTAAACCTCCCAACTTCCGACACCGATTTTATACAGCAAGAAGTGTATTCTCACATAAATGAATGAAAAATACTTTTTTGTAACGAAAAGAGGAAAAGATCTCACAGTTTTATGTAAAAAAAAGTCAATTTCCCGAGAAACAAAATAAAATCTATACAAAACTATCCTGAGATTTAATTGGTGAACAAAGCACTTCATATGATCTTTTAAAGTATTGGAGAGAATTTCAAAAACCACATAAACTGTAGATATTCCAGATGCATCCTAAACTAAAAATACAGCAGTGGCAAAATTACATCAACACGCTTAGATATGATGACAACCATCTATTTTTCTAGACACGACGACAAAAATCTGCTTTTCAGTTGTAAATATTTGGGAACTTTGTGAAACATCGAGGAGGTTGAAAGTGAGCCCGATATATATATTATATATGCATATATATATATATATATATATATATATATATATATATATATATATATATATATATATATATATACATATACATAAATATACATTTTAAATATATATATACAGTATATATATGTATATTGGCATTTTACCTTTATATGGATTAGCTTCAGTAGTTTACCTAGTCGTCTGGGATGAGGCTGCTAGCCCATATCCTTTTCAACCAATTACAATCTACAACAGTCGCCTAACTACCAGGTACTTATATCAGATTACATCAACATTGGGTGCTTGCTGAAAGTGTCTAAATCGTTTCGCCCAGCTGGGGAATCGTTGCACACTGCGCTCTACATTGATACACTCGGTTTCAACTCCTCCGGTTAGGCCGGACTGAATAAATTCAAGCGACAAAATGATTACTGCTTTGCATGGAAAATTTAGTTTGTAACTTTAATGCTACAAAAAAAAAAAAAAAAAAAAAAAAAAAAAAAAAAAAAACGCTAAATTTGTGCCTAGTCTCCATATATGAGTTTTTTGGAACGGAATGCACAAAAAGTTTAATCTCTTATGCATAAAGCTAGGTTGACGTATCACAAAAAATGGCAAAATTCTCTTTCCCGAAATTCTTAAGGATATATAATATAAAATGTATGTAAAAGGAAAAATGATTCCAACTTTACAAAGGTCTAATCTACATACATCCATAAATTTAAAACCTGAATCCTCAAACACCTTAACAGAACTATATTTGTCAGGCTACTCCTGCACTACTGTGCTAATACATCTATCCATACCTCTACCACACCCGTTAACTTCATCGGGACATCTGCATTCACTGATCTTTCCCATGCTTGCCCTCCTAGAGACATATCTAACATTGATTTGCCTTCTCGTATTCTAGTACATCTGCCACATCACATGTAATTTTTCCTCTATAACTCGCTGTGGGCCTTACAAAGATACGAAAGATCCACCACAGCATTTTTCATTCCATCATGGCAACACACACTTCCTAAAGCTCAGTTCAGTTCCGCCATTTTCTTAGAACTTTCACCGCATATGTTTGTTTCTGGTTACGAACTCCATCTGCTGTCATTTCTACCTTTGACTGTAATCTATTCTACTCAAGTTTTACATTTTGTGGCACTTATCCAAAATCACCTGAAGCCCTATCCTTTCCATACGTTCTTGCTATGCAAGAATCTTCTTTGTAGTGTTAATCTAACTCTGCCACTCTGATCAAACCATCTGCACAAAGAAATTAGCTCTGACAGGCTAGCCAAGGACTTAAACCCCGTTTACAAAGAGGTAATACGAAAACATTCTTACACTATTTGGACATAAAATATTCTGACGTTAGTTTTTTTTTTTTTTATTATTAAAAAGCCTTGTAATGGCACGGACTCATGCTCCTAAAGCAACCCGTAATTTGGTTTTCTGTAACTGTCCACATCAACCTTCCGAGTTTTGAGAGCACTTTATTCTCTCAAAGACAAACCTACGCCTACTGGATCTCTTCACAAGTATTTTTCAAATCTAAAAATATAACTTTATGAATTCTTATACCTCCCCTACAATCCGGGTCAATTTACATACATTATCAAATGTTAATGAACTATCTGCCTGCGATATCCCAAGCTGTCAACAAATGATTTACCAACGTTTGACAGTAATCCAACAATCAATTTATGCGGCGAGGCACAACTTTCAACTTTAATTAAAATGTAATACTAAATGCAGTGCTACCCATGAAATCCAGTAAAGATACATTTAGTTTTCTAAAACTAAATCCTGTAAAATTTTTCAATTCAAAATATGTGTAAACATATTTGAACATTAGCAGTGCCAACTCAAGTACAAGAAACAAAGTTAGTACCAAGCTGATCTATCTAACACAACAAATATTATACTTATTCTTTAAAAAGAACCTCTCAAGACTGAAAAGAACTTCAAGAAGCCGAGAGAGTGAAATAGCCTCTGTAGAGGTGGAGAGCGACTTGGACGTGGACCCTGATACTTAATCAGTCCCACCCCCAAGTGGTTAATAAATTAGAGCGCAGGAGGGCTCTTCTCTACAGACCTCGTCTACGTGAACGTTCCAGAAGTCCTAACCTCCAAATCTCATATAAAAAAAAAAGACTTCCATACGGGTAACATTTATCTCCCAAAAATCAAGATAAGATAAAAGACCGAAATTCTAACTCTTAACTCTTCGGACATGAGATGGAAGAAAAACACGGAAATGACCACATTAAAAGGTTTGGTCCTACTGTCATGAGCATCTATTGTTCTTCCAGAGAAAGAAGAGAAAGAGAAGCGAACTTAACCACGCACAATGACGTTAATAGATCTCGCATCCTTACTGATCGGAATCGTTGAATTCGGAAGCTGACGGATAAAGCACAGATTGCTGAATACAATGAGGTACATACTTCTTTGTTCTGAAGAACTGTGTGAACGACTCGTTCATGAGGGGTGGGGGTGGGGGAGACAGCCAGAGAGAGAGAGAGAGAGAGAGTTTCCTTCAAGTAAATTAGGCTTAGACTGACGCCATCAAAATTAAAATACTTCAGGCGAGCTTCTCCGATGATCAATCAATCACTCTGACCGTGGCATCTCCCCTGCCAATACAAACTCCCCCCCAACACTTTCCCCTTCGTGGTTTCCCCACCCCCTTCAAATCCCAACGAAACATCACCGGGGAGGCCATCCAAGGCCGCCGGCCTAAAATTCCAGGACAGCGTCCAATAAATATGAACTATATGGGGATTGGGGTTGAGAGGTTCAAAATGTATGGGTCATGAGGCCAGGAGGGGCGGAGAGTTTGTGGGGCGCTGCTCGGGAAGGTCAGGCGAGGACGGGGGTGGGCGGAGAAGAGGAAGAGGTTATGGGAGCATGAAGGGGTGGGGAGGGGATGAGAGGAGGAGGGTCAGGGTCGATATTCAGTTGGCCGTCAGCCATGGTCGCATCAGAATCCCGTCCCACCCATCCTCCAACGCGCCCATCGCCTACATTTCGTTCCGCCCATGATCTCCCTCAAATTGCCCACCCAATTCCAAAAAACTATTTGTATGTGCGTGTGTGTGTGTGTGTGTTGCCACCCGACGGTATGATCTAGTTCACTTCTGGAAAGTCTGTTCCTGGAAAAATCTTTAAGCCAGCAATCCAGTGGACCGGAGATCGTTTTCTCTTAAAAATGACTCCTTTGTTACGAGATCGTCTCGATTAAGCGACAGACAGTCATTAAATTGCCTTGGAGGCCTTCTCCTTTTAAAAATTAGTGTAAGACATTAATACAACTAAACGTATGAATAATTTTCATTCACTCGATGCGATTTTAAATCCCATTTACTCTCTGGGCCATCCCATCTTTAGAACAGTCTCGTAATAATGGAAGTCGATTACAAAGGATTTATCAGAGCCAAAAAATTAATAAAAAAACTGCAAACGAAAAAATGAAAAAAAAATAACAATTTATCATTTTTGGTGATACAAAGCCACAATAGTAGACGAGATGAACGTGAATCTTCAATATATAACAAGGGATCGCAAACCGAATATGCTACGTCTGGTTCTGGGACTAATAAATGGTCGAGGTTTAGTTTTTGTATCGGGGGAAAAGAGAGAGAGAGAGAGAGAGAGAGAGAGAGAGAGAGAGAGAGAGAGAGAGAGAGAGAGAGAGAGAACAACCTCAAGGAAAACTGACGCTTGTTAGTATCTGAAAGCAAAAACTAATTTTTCAACGAAGCAGAATCTTTATGAGTCATTCAGAAAATAGCAGGAAAAATATCCATAAAAAAGGGAGACGTGTCTCAAACAAGGACGAAACCGTTCTTCAGTCAGCTGCTGAAGCAGTTAGCAGGAAGACACCTGGACATCAACGCCAACATACGATAAGAGGCAAAATATAAGAGATTATTCTTTCAAAAGTGATGAGTTTTCCCCCACCCCACCTAACACTACATAAATGAGTTAAGGTGCATAAATATCCTGATAGAAAAAACTAAATGAGGTAGAGAGCCAGTGGTACAAAACAATCAACTGATTTAAACATCAAATGGTAAAAGGAATGTAAATATACTAAAACAAGGATAAATAAACCAGTGGTCAATATAACCGCCGAGATCTGCTACGTTAAACATTACATAGGAGAAAAGCAAATTAACCTTGCAACATATAAGCAAGAGCAAACATGTTTGACCTCAAATGTCGATTAAATTCACTGAGGATAATAAACAAACAATTTTTCAGCGAAGCAGAATCTTTATGAGTCATTCAGAAAATAGCAGGAAAAATATCCATAAAAAAGGGAGACGTGTCTCAAACAAGGACGAAACCGTTCTTCAGTCAGCTGCTGAAGCAGTTAGCAGGAAGACACCTGGACATCAACGCCAACATACGATAAGAGGCAAAATATAAGAGAATTATTCTTTCAAAGTGATGAGTTTTTTCCCCCCACCTAACACTATATAAATAATTAAAGGTGTAAATATCCTGTGATAGAAAAAACTAAATGAGGTGGAGAGCCAGTGGTACAGAACAATCAACTGATTTAAACATCAAATGGTAAAGGAATATTAAATATACTACAACAAAGATAAATAAACCAGTAAATTCAATATAACAAATGAGATCTGCTACGTTAAATATTATATAGGACAAAAGCAAATTAACCTTGCAACATATAAGCAAGAGCAAACATGTTTGACCTCAAATGTCGATTAAATTCACTGCGGATAATAATAATAATAAAAAACGAATGATATACCCAGCATCAGCAAATTCTCTGTACTACAGAAAATTTACGTAAGGTTTCCTTTAAAGTTAATGAACTGCTGGAATACTGCCTAGGCTTCAGCATTAAAAACTGAAACTACCCGAATCCACAACGCTGAGTGTTGAAAAGTTTGAGCAAGAAACAAGAAAAAAAAATAAAAATAAATTCCTGGGACTTCCAAAGGATGTTGGAAAAACTAGGGTCTGTCATTTCAAAGCTAATTAATACCAGGAAAGCAAAGTTCAGAATTTTGCTAATTAATAGCCAACGCAGTAATTTGCTGCATTTCCTGAATACCGTTTAGCTAAATTACTCAGTTCTAGACAGAGTGGTTAAAAATAATTACAGAGACATGCAGAATCTAAGCAGAAATTCCATTAATTAGGGTTATAGATGTATATATATATATATATATATATATATATATATATATATATATATATATATATATATATATATATATATAATGTATATATTATTACATTTATATATGTACATACATAAATACATCCATAGACACACACAACACACACACACACACATATATATATTATATACATATGTATACTGTGTATATATATATATATATATATATATATATATATATATATATATATATATATATATATATATATATATATATATATATATATATATATATATATATATATATAAATAATATACACACACACATACATATATATAAACACCCCCTTAGTCAAGCAGTATCTACAACCGCCCAGTGCACCTGCCAACGAGTTTTCGAAAAGGATTCCCCAACAAACTTGCAATATTCATCAAGACGCCCACTCTGAAGACACACCCTTGGAAACCCCCGGTTTTCAATTCACTTTGCTTACAGAGAGAGAGAGAGAGAGAGAGAGAGAGAGAGAGAGAGAACTATTTTATTCAATCCAGCATCCCAGCAGAGAGAGAGAGAGAGAGAGAGAGAGAGAGAGAGAGAGAGAGAGAGAGAGAGATGCTTATTGTCCAGCATCCGAGAGAGAGAGAGAGAGACAGAGAGAGAGAGAGAGAACTATTTATTTCAACCAGCATCAGAGAGAGAGAGAGAGAGAGAGAGAGAGAGAGAGAGAGAGAGAGAGAGAGAGAGAAATATTTATTCGAACCAGCATCCTACAGTAAAGCGAGACCAGCCCGGTGACTTTCTTCCCTCAGGGATGTGGCACTGCGCTGGATAAACCGATTTCCTCCGGCAGACCGACCGAGGGGAAACCGAATAAATGGTCGTCCGAACCATTTATACCGAAAAAAATATTAAATTCCGTATGCAGCACGTAGATCTATCGCAAAAGCCGAAAAATATACGATGCAAAATGCACGCAGCCATATTGTATTGGTCCGCCGATACAAGGCTATAGGTGAGATAGCATGCAAAGCACCAAAGCACAGCCGCTTGCAAAATGTACTTTACCAATGTATCTTCATTATCACACACACAAATTCACACACTATATATAAATGTGTACGTATATTTATAAATGTATGAATAGTCATGGTAATTAAGATCTTGTCGAGCTTTCTGAGTAGTGGAGGCTGATTTCAGGCAAAACTCGCTGGAGGGAAAAAGGTTTGCGTATATCTATAATAAATAAATAAATAAATAAATAAATAAATATATATATATATATATATATATATATATATATATATATATATATATATATATATATATATATATATAATGTTATGTATATATAATGGCCTCACTAATGCACCAAGAGAATCCCCATCTGAGTCCTAAGAGGGACCGACTTTCAAGAGCGCCTTTATAAGAGGCCACTGCGCCTGTGGACCTGAACAGTGAATTACGTAGCTAGACGTCTGAGGAGGCGGGGTTCTGCTGTCAGACATGGGGAACGACTTAGTTATGAACACTATTTCAAGCTAGTAAAAGAAATTTGGAAATACTATTTCATATCGACAAAGTTATGCTGTTGAACTACATTACTGTATAATGGAAAGTTGCTGTCCAAAGTATCCACTTACTTTCATAATTTCTGGTGTATAGTTCGATATTTTTTACTGAATTATCTAAATTTGAGAATGCTTATGGAAGTGATTCGTAAATATGTAGGGAGGACAATAAAAGGTTGTAGAATAAAATGACACCAACTGAAAAATTCCATGTGAGATGCTGCACTGCTGTTGTGATTATGTGATTGGGTGGCTGGTCAGGGTTTGTTAGGGCTTTCTGGTTAATGGAAAAGCTCTGAAGGAAATGGCTGACAGGAATCTTCTTCCTCTTCACAGCTTAATCCCTAGTCGGGGACGTTGTTCTTTGTGAACTTCCTCCAGCTGTTTCTATCTTGAACGTCTCATTTCATGAAAGAGTTTTGGCATATGAATCACGGACAGATGCCCCTCCTGACTTCAACCTTCCCTATTATCTGGGTCTGGGGCCTGTATTGAGTTGGGCTTGCTTTCCTCAACGGCGCCCCCCCCCCGCCCCCAATCCCCTCTTCTCCCTGGCCCCTGCCTCCCAAGTGGCGAAGTTAATGGCTGACAGGAATAATTGTTCCAAATGTACGAAGGTAAAGAGGAAACAGGAGATTAAGAATTAAAGGGAAGATGTCTGGATTTATGGAGGGATTTTAGCAGAGAAGAGCAAAAAAATAAAATGACTGATATGGGAAGATATAAAAATATACATACATACTTGCCTGCATGCGTGCATGTATACATACACATGTACTGTATATATAAATAAATATACATACATAAATATATGCATTTATAGTAAATATATGTATTTATATATATAAATAATATAATAGATATATATACATATACATATATATATATATATATATATATATATATATATATATATATATATATAATTAAGTATAACCTAGACAACTCGAATGACTTGCGCATTAACATCTAAATACCAATTATCTCAGACCACAAATCACTGTTAAAGGAAATCGAATAAAGACAGAGGACTGAGCACCTGCACATCTACACCACCAGATGACGATTTAGGCTTAACTGTCTTACGCCTCTCCTAATGGATAGATTTATGACTCGGTACTTTACCTGTCACCCACAACCCAGCCAGTTTAACAGGCAATTTGACTTCTGAATGCATTGTTATTAGGGGGACATATTATGTAGTCGTTTGTTAGTACCCTTTTCTGTTTACTAATGTGGCTAGTCCCTCTAAATTACAGCAAGAAACAAAAGGACAACAAAGCAAACAAAGTTTGCAGATGAGTAATATAAATAAATGTCATAATGTATCGTGACACATAACCATTTTTTCTAGTCAACGCTTTCACCTTCTAGCTTTACATTTCTGCAATATATCTAGACCAACAGCAAACGCGTTAAAACTAGATGATGAAGAAAGGGATTATATTTAAGTTTTCTGGCAAAGATTAATATAACTAAGCATACACAAAAGGTGATACATAAAAAAAAGGCACTCTACATAGCAGCAAGGGAATTGTACGAACCTACACCAGTGACTAGCAATTCTGTGGCTTTCCTAATTAGAATACCAGCTTCGGTTTGAAACAGCTCGCAGCATCTCATCCCTAAATGGTGCCTACAACTTGGGCAGAGTACCGTGTTAAACAAGCTGTAATTGACAGTTCCTGCCGCCTCACTACAGTTATGTAGGAGAGATGAACAGCTTCCTAGGAGCTCTTAAACAGCTACTTATTGTTCACTTGTGCTCACCCACTTGGCTGTTCGTCTTCATAATGTCGGGTTATGCAGGCTTGAGGATGGGAAAAAAAAGCATCCTTCCTTCCTCTGTTCTTATGACTAATAACATTTCATTGTTATTCTTTGCTCTTTTCTTATCATCAAGAGCAACGTTCCTCTGCCACTGCCTTTGCAGGTGTGAGCACGAGGGCATGAAATGTTAATGACTGGGAAGTAAAAATTGCTAATTGTAACTTCGTGGACCGAACGGTGCAACTGCACCAGTTGCAGAGAATTAAAGAGGACCGTCTTCGAGGACCTTCAGCGAATTCAAAGAATGACTCTTGATTTTAAAGCTTATGAAGACTGAAGCTTCCTTATAGTATGGTCCTTCCACTAATCCTCGACGAAAACTTAATCTGACGTCTCCAATTATATATATATATATATATATATATATATATATATATATATATATATATATATATATATATATATGCTCTTTCTCTATATATATAATGTTTCGACATTTCTGAAACTTATGAATACTGATAATATAATTTTCAACGCATGGATCATGGGTCCAAGTAACAAAACTAGCGAAAAATATATATAAAGTCATTGCCAACAGCGTGTCATAAATCTGAATGAACGTGAAAAGGTATTTTTCCCCAATAGATAAGGATAAAAAGAAGAAACTTTCCGAACCGTTCAAAAACACTTGTGTTCACGACATAACTGAAGGATAATTTCGCAAGATTAATTACAATCAACTGCCAAAGTATACCTGAATATAAACTGTAATGACCACATTACAATTCTCAAATTGTAACAGTTCTGATTACGTGGCATTCGATCACCATGGCCGCTGATTTCCAACCAAAAAGTATCGACGATTTTCCACGAGTGATATTTAAGAAGTATCAACATCCATCAACCATGCAGCAAGCATAATGATGGCTGACATTTAATCTCAACAAATACTTGCTTTATTTATCAGCTGATACACTTGGTATTGGGTTTTAAGTTGTATTGATTTTCGTGCCGAAGCTTGAAGCCGTATCCTGATGACCTACATTTATGATGTCATTATTTTGTACATAACATTCCTCATAAAATACACACAATTCCTTTGAAGTGTGATCTTCGATTCGCACTAGTTCTCATGCTTTACCGTCTATGTGGAAACATACCAGACCCTAAAGTTGCCCTAATCATCAAGTTGCACCGATTCTGATGTTGACCTTCAAGATATGAGAATTATATAACTCACACCAAAGCTGCCAAAACTATATTACTTTAACTTTATTCTCTGATGGTTCTCCACTGAACAAATATGGTTTTAAATTATCATAATTTTGTTAAATTATGATAATTTAACATTCAAGCTCCAATCTGTAACCACTTTGATTTTAAAACTCTTATCTTGCAACACCCATCGAATTTAACAAAAGTTCATCAATTTAACAAAACAAGTAAAAAATGAGCCGAAGTTTCTTCGGAGCAATCGAGTTTTCTGTACAGCCGCTACAGCGTATAATCAAGGCCACCGAAAATATCGTTACCAGAAGCACGATCTTGGCTAACTTCAACATTAAATAAAACAGAGACTACCGAGGCTAGAGGGCTGAAATTTGTTACGTTTGATGATTGGAGGGTGGATGACAATTTTATCACCCCCCAGCCCTCTAGCCTCAGTAGTTTTTCAGATCTGAGGGGGCCATGGGAAAAAAGTTGGATTTAAGAAGACAAAGCCTATAAAACCAGTTTTCTTTACAGAAAACTGAAATTCATCCGTCTACTCGAAAAAAGTCCATCCATGTCCACACCTCATGCATGAAATACCCGACAATGTTGGTCCTAGAATTAGGACACAAGTAATCCTCCTAATAAATCGCAATGTGTATCGATAAACCTATTTTGCGTGACGTCTGTATTAAGCAGTTAGAATGAAGGCACTTTTGCCCAAGCTTCGAGACACTACCGAACGTTCCTCGTACAGAGGTTTGCCATCTCGACTCTCTTTTATAATGACGTCATTTGTTTTACATGGTTACGCAGCTTTAATAAAAACAACAATAATATCAGTAACGACCATCATACTATATAAACAACAACGTGTATTGAGTAAAAATGCAAATTATCATCATCATCATAGCCTTAACTATATTAACCGCAATGTGAATGTGCATGCCAATATTTAATGTTTTCCAGATAGGAACATGGATCGTCTACGGAACTACTAGTTTAACCATCACAAATCCAAAGAAAATGCAGAGCAAAACGATGTACTTGATACAAGAGCAAAATGAATATTACTACCATGTTAGAAAGATCGTATGATAAGAAAAAATTTGCACGTCGTATGATAAATTACATTAAACAAGTAAAAAAATGCGCCGAAGTTTCTTCGGCGCAACCGAGTTCTACACGCTACAGCGTATAATCACGGCCACCGAAAATAGATCTATCTTTCGGTGGTCTCGTAATCTCTTTCTTTCTTGAGCCGCGGCCCATGAAACTTTAATCACACCCCGGTGGTGGCCTATCCTATATCGTTGCCAGAAGCATGATTACAGCTAACTGTAATGAATAAAATAAAACTACTGAGGCAGAGAGGGCTGCAATTTGGTACGTCTGATTTGGAGGGTGGATGATCACATGCCAATTTGCAGCTCTCTAGCCTCAGTAGTTTTTAAGATCAGAGAACTGACAGAAAAGTGCGGACAGAACAAATTGCGGACGGACAGACAAAGCCGGCACAATAGTTTGGTTTTCTTTTACAGAAGAAACTAAGAAACTAAATGTATCTTTCTCGACCAACAAATAAAACATTAAATCCTCCTTCCCAGCAACAGTACGCTTTTGCTTAGAAATTAGGCATGTGGTTTTCATCTCTTCCTTCCTGGATATTCGAAAGGAATTCATGGGAGGCAAGCTGACCAAGTCACGTGACCTGCTGGGAGTGAGCGGTAGCAACTATCACTAACAGGATGACGTAATAAGTTTAAGAGGTGCACAAGCAGCACATGTGCATTCACTGTCTACCTTTTTTTTTTTTCTCGTGTTGTTTTGGTCAATGTGATATCACACTTCAGTGACAGCTTCTGTAATGTTTGAGGTTTTCATTAAAAATCGCGTGTTTACACTGAAATATTATCAGAATTCGTCATTCACATTATGATTTTATAGTTAAGTATACCTTAGTTTCACCAGACCACTGAGCTGATTAACAGCTCTCCTAGGGCTGGCCCGAAGGATTAGACTTATTTTACGTGGCTCAGAACCAACTGGTTACCAGCAACGGGACCTACAGCTATTGTGAATCCGAACACATTATAGCGAGAAATGAATTTCTATCACCAGAAATAAATTCCTCTAATTCTTCACTATCCGGCCCGGAGCTCCGAACTCCGGAGCCTAGCGAGTGCTAGCCCACAACCTACCGACTCTCCCAACGAAGAACTATGATTTTATAGTGAAAGCCGATTTAATACCTCGTACTGTTGACTGCTTTTCACAGGGCCTGAGCACGTCATAAATAACAAGAGCTAATGTTAACCCATTTGACGGTTCAAAAGCACATAAAAACAAACAAGTGCTTTTTTTACCTTTAAAATCAGCCAACTCTGTTCAACCACACAGTACCCCATTCTCCAAAAAAAAAAAAAAAAAAAAATGACCAAAAGGTAAAACGTCTACATAGAAAACCACCCGGTTCGAAGTCCTGAGGTTTAGCGCCATTAACCCCAATCCACGAGTTATAGAAGTCCATCAGGAAGATCTAGAGTAGTTTACGTTCTATGTCAAAACTCTAGACAACATTTTATTCATTGTATTGCTGTTTTAGGTGACTAATATTAGAATGCCAGAACAAGTTTGGACTATGAATATCACACTGAGGAGTGAAAAGTGTAAGAAGATTGTTTTCTGAGTGTTGTTTACATGAAAAACGCTTCAATTCTTATGACCAAGAACAAAACAATCAATCCAGATTGGTTGAGACAAGGAAAAAACATCACACCAGAGAGAAATTTAAAAAACATGGTAATTCAAATACAACTCATTTCTACCAACGGCCGTCCATGATTGCGGCGCTTCCAAGAGACATCGACAAGTGACCCAGTTTCACCCGTCACTCCGTCCAGTGAAGTGAGTATAAATCCGATTCACTTGAGGGAAAATGGGACCAAATTGTACCAGAATCATCGCATTAAGACGAGTGTTGACGAACACAGAAAAATATTCGTCCACATACAAACACCTGGACCAGCACATTGGTAGTAGCCTACCCATCTAACACAATGACTTTGAATACAGTTTTAAGAGGCCATTCAAAGGGACACGTTTAAGATATTCTAAAAGCCCACATACTGAACACCAGCTGTATCCGTTCCCGCTTCAAACAAACATCCACCACTTGACGTTACGTTAACTTATAAATCGCCTACTGCGAGAACGAAGCCCGGCTTTCAATAAGATTGTCATTCAGACGTAACTGAAACTTTTGTATTCAGGCCAATTTTAAACAAATCTTTATGTTACAGCATACAGCGGAGTGTTTCAAAAATGAAACGAAAACTACAGAAAAAGAAAACAGACTGTAGGCAACGTGCTTACATAAATCAAGTGGCACCTGTTGCCGAACTTATCTACGTCGGAAAATAAAGTGCAGACGCACACATAAGACACATGTCTGAAAATAAAGCGGCCTGCTATCGGCGGCAGATCAGTTTGAACATCCCAAGGTCCAGAGGAACATCCCATACAGAAGCCATATATGCATGGCAAAGCATCTTCTACTCTAATCCGTTTATAGATGTCAAGGTTATGGTCGGATAAAAATAGACTATTGGGGGAGGCGCTATGTTCCAGCCAAATATTGCTGAACTGACAGGAATCCTTTATGTAGAGGGATAATTCAGGGTTTTCTTATGGAATGCGACAGGATCTACCTTAATCTTTTGGAGAGAGAGAGAGAGAGAGAGAGAGAGAGAGAGAGAGAGAGAGAGAGAGAGAGAGAGAGAGAGAGAGCTATGGGCCATAAACTACTTTTTCTTGCCACGCTCGTCCTCAATTTGGGTGGGCCATTCGGTACCATCCAAAAAAACAACGCTCCATTTCCAGTGTGCGCTTCCAGCCGTTGTTGGTCTAGTCACGCCCCCAGATGCTCCGGGCAGGTAATTAGAAAATCCTTATTTGGATGCAAGTCTAATGGTCAGTCACTGTAGGCTAAACCATACTGGGAGTTTGAAAGCCACAACCATCTTGAGATGTGTTTGACAACTGATTTATGTTCTCTCCATTTGTATGTCACTTTTTTTTTTACACACGCTACAAGTTGTAAGTAATGAAATGCTGTCTCTTCACATGACGTTCAAACTTCTTTCGTAAATACAATACGGGATTTAGTAATAGAGAAGTGTATTATTAAATATTAGACTCATAATATGCACACATTATGGCAATAAAAAGATACTATTAACAGCAGTACTTAACACAGATGAAAAGATAATGATACCCAAACCAGGAAGCTTCATATATACAGTAATTAAAAATTGGTAATTCTCAACATGAAAGAAAACAATCCCAAGAAAAAATAAAAAATAATCTACAAAAAGAAATCCTCGTTCGCAAAATAAAAAAAAAAGCATGAAAATAAGTCGACAGAAATGTTTTCCTCTGCTATAGACGCCAACCACCAACAAACATAAGCCCCCGTCTGCGAGACTTTCATGATGAAAAAGCCTTAACTACGTAATAAATATGAACAGAAATCATCCGTATGCCTTCCATAACAGATATATATGTAGATAATATAGATATATATATATATATATATATATATATATATATATATATATATATATATATATATATGTATATATATATATATATATATATATATATATATATATATATATATATATATATATATATATATATATATAAAGTGATAAATATACTAAAAGAAAATATTTCAAATATCTTAAAAAACAAAAGCTCAGTTTAAGCTAGAACGATATACAGTTTGCCTCAAGTCAAATAAGTTTGTAGTGAACAGATCAAGAAAATTGTCTATATTATTAGTTATTCATTACTTAGTTTCGTTTCGTTTGGTTACCATAACCAACCTTGCAGGGATGAAACTTCATTACATCAGTTAATCAACTATTCTCCAAACGAGTAAAACCAGCCTACACTGAAATGTTCCTTTGCTCATTATTATGGTTATATATTTGCCCAGGCGCTGAAGATGCACAACCCTGATATTTACTTTTCAAGACTCCCTTGATACCCTACTACTTTCCGTAAGGAAGTTAAGTTTCTGTAAAGTCATGACTTTTCTGATACATTCCCAGCTGTTTCCGAGGTATGACGCGAACGGCAGAAAACCTTCATATGCAAGAATTCCTCGAATCCAATTTAGGGAAGGTGCTATATATTTTCACTTGCCAGTAAGAGTAATATCGTTCGTTTTGATATTGGCTTCACAGAAATACTTGTGAACTCCACAACAAAAAAATCAATATGCTAGAATGTTACCAAAAATGGTGTGGAACAAATACTGGTATTGGCAATGATACCTATTTTTAAGTACTTTCCCCCACAGGATAATAACACCGGCAATGCTTTACATTTAACCTGATCCAAAGAGCAAGATAAAAGTACCAAATATATTTCTAATGTAAATAAAAAAAAAAAGCAAACAGTGCTAATGCAACCTGACATGCCCTGGAAACCACGATTGTCTCAAGTTAGGAAAATGTATGAATTCTGTAACCATTTTGCTACAATGTCGACTTCACAGACTTTCAAAATACATGAAAATCGTATTCTCTCTCTCTCTCTCTCTCTCTCTCTCTCTCTCTCTCTCTCTCTCTCTCTCTCTCTCTCTCTCTTTAAGTACAAATCTATAAAATAAAGAACTCAGACTCACATTACTCACGTTATCCCAGACGGAAATAAGCATTTGTACCACTGGTATTTAAAGAGTCCGAGAAACGTACCTGGAAAGAGAAAAAGTAAATCAGTGGCATCAGTCGTACTTACAACATCCACAAAAAAAAAAAAATCAGAAAATGAAGAAACAAGCCGCAGTGAATGCTCGCCGCCTGAAATCCCGGCTTAACTTTTCTTTCCTGGAAATCTTAGGGTTTCTTCTCACTATTTTCTCTTTTGGCAAAAGGCAAAATAAGCTAAAGAAATACTTTCTCTCCAAAGTTATAGTCTGAGAATATATTCTCCAT
>NC_089795.1:77285162-77315162 GCF_040412425.1 Macrobrachium rosenbergii
CACCAACAAATAAACTCTCAAAAGAAGAAACATACAGAACTGCACAATGCTATAAATGAAATACGGAACTGCAAAATGCTATGAATGAAATATATACCAGATAGAGATACCAGAATTGTTGTCAGTGATATGGATACAAAAGTTGGTAGGGACAACGAAAGTATGGGGATATAATAACACCAAAAAGACATTCATAAATATACTTGTGCATCTGCAGATGACGGTTATAGTGACCAGATACGAGTAGAAAAAGAATGCTGAGGAATGTTTGGAGCTATAGGGGAGCAGATATCGGCACTCAGTCATTCTTGATATCTCCATGGGTGTACGAAAAAAGGAGATAAAACCTGTCACAAGAAAGGATGGTTCGATAATAACATCAGAGGAGAGATATGACTAATGAACCAGAAGTTGCAGAAGTCCCGAATATACTATGACTCTAGTCCTTGGATGTTGAGCCAGTTATAAAGAAATTTTAAGAGATGGACAACATTAGTTCATTATGAATTCACTGCAGAGATGATTTTAGTTAAAAACGATATGACGCCTAGTATCCTAACTAGACTGTTTTGCCGAATGTGGAATGAGGAAACAAAGCCTAATGATTGGGAACAGAAGTCATGGCATGCGTACTTGACTGAATGTGGTAATTACAGAAACATTACACCTACACTGATTATGATGAAACAATCCAGTATGCTCATTTTCGACAGGCTGGAGAAAGCATTTTCAGCTAACAAAATGCTCAGAGATGAACAAGTTGGTTTTATAAAAGGTAGGAGTTGCACAGATCAAATATTTTTGTTCAGACATATTGTGCAACAGCGTATGGAATTTATAAAAACCCTTTTGATGGTCTTGTTGATTCCAAGAAGGCAAATCCTTCACGCCCTTCCGGGGAGAATAAGTACACCGATAATGTCAGATGGGGTCCTGCGGGCACCAGAGGAGTTGGAAGACCCAGATATGAACTATAGACGGGAGGCTGGAGATGTGTGCATATTTATGAAAGATAAACCTTAAGAAACATGAGTGCGCCATTTCAACTTCTTCGTCGTCACACAACTTTGTAGCGATGCAATGATGTAATATATATATATAGAATATAGATATATATATATATATATATATATATATATATATATATATATATATATATATATATATATATATTTTACATATATACATGTATATATTATATATGTATGTACTCACACATATATATATATATTACAAGTAAGACTGGCAAAACCAAGACATCACTGAAATCCTAAATTTTCAGAATTCGTGAAATCACCAATGCACTTAGGGACATTTGATCATCGAGGGGCTAGTACTAAACACGGCCAAAAACTGATTCATCTACACTGTTTCGCCGTGTTTAGTACTAGCCCCTCGGGGACAATTTTGATCCCGATGGCTTAGTACTAAACACGACGAAACAGTGTAGATGAATCACTGTTTCGCCGTGTTTAGTACTAGCCCCTCAGGGCTTGTACTAAACACTAAGTGAATGAGTGATTTCACGAATTCCCTGAAAATTTTAGGGATTCCGTGAAATCCCTGGTTTCACATTCTTACTGTATAAATGTATAATTACCTATAATATTATTACATATAATATAATTCCAAATATAAATATAATTACACATATTGGAAATACACATTAATTCAAGTCCTTTTTACAAATTAAAAAACTGCGAAGAAGGCGAAAAGAAGGTCAGAGTCCTGTTGAAGACCAGGATAAAGCTGTCTCCCGTATGACACTCAACCGTGTTGGCCTTTCACGTCATTACTGCGAGGCGCTTATGCAACAGAGTCGCTCTGAATGACTAGGACCAATAAATATTTCAGTCTGAATATACTTGAATACCTTTTTTAAACCTCCTCAATGGTGTTAAGTTCCTAAATTTCTTAGACAACGCAGGGGCATTTAAAGAATCTCCCTCGCTCACACTCATAAACACTAAGGGAGGAGGAGGAGGAGGAGGAGGAGGAGGAGAGAGAGAGAGAGAGAGAGAGAGAGAGAGAGAGAGAGAGAGAGAGAGAGAGAGGCGGGGACATTAAAAAGAATCTCTCCCACTCACACACATAAATACATGGGAGAGGAGAGAGAGAGAGAGAGAGAGAGAGAGAGAGAGAGAGAGAGAGAGAGAGAGAGAGACTTGGAATTTGAGAACCAACTTTAGCTGTAGCCCTCAAAATAATCAATGTACTTTTACTATCGATATACTCTTATTCCCATAAATTTCGGTACTATTTTCATTCTCACGTTAATTAAAAATAGAAAAAAAAAATACTGAGCTATGTAAAATACGCGGTTAGGCAACAAACAGACTCGTCATCATTTGTTGACACCCGCATGATATCTCCAACTTGTATTTCTACGCAACAAATCACCAGGATTCTGGACGACTTACCAGCAGTGGGCATTCTTTCGATGATGGGATATTTACATTAAGAGAGAGAGAGAGAGAGAGAGAGAGAGAGAGAGAGAGAGAGACTCGTTATTTACAATATTTTACGTTTATTGTTTGAGGATCGTCAAAATGAGAAAACATCCTTAATATACCTCTGAAAACCTAACAAGGACAATAAAAACTCTATCATACCAGATTATCTTCCAATATTCTGTGTTTTGTAGATTACTCGCCAAGTTTGGATAAATTTCGCATATACATGCATACATACATACATACATACACAGACACACACACCCCCACATATACAGTATATACCCCGAATATTTCAGTGAATTGTCTTACAGCTCTCTCTCTCTCTCTCTCTCTCTCTCTCTCTCACACACACACACACACACAATGTGTATGTTCTGCATTATGCCTTTCTCCTCTTTGGCGGAGTAGCCCCAGAAGTTTACAGACTTCCGTTTATCAGCAAATTTTTCGAGTTCATGCCGCTAGTGTAGCACCTTTTTTTTCCTGGCCTAAGCAGACACTGGTACCCAGTTACAACCGGGTAAACTGCCAAGCAGGAGGCTGGGAAAGATCCACAAAGCAAGTAGCCTGAGCAAGATCGCTGCGGCACTTTTATCAAGTCGACTACTATGGCCGATGGAGGATGTATGTGTGTGTGTGTGTGTGTGTGTGTGTGTGTGTGTGTGAGAGGAGAGAGAGAGAGAGAGAGAGAGAGAGAGAGAGAGAGAGAGAGAGAGAGAGAGAGACTACAATGCAAATTTTGCTGTATATCTGCTCAACTAGCAGTCATCTGCTTCTAGAACCAACAGAAACCTACAATTCTCCTTCAAATCGCACGGCACCGCTTTCGAGACACTTCCTGTGCATGTTTGCGGCACAAAAAGATACGTAACTTTATCACAGGGTGCGCACGTGTGCTCTCTCAGATTATATCATTTAAATACTTATATCTACCCTTCACGCATTCTCCTGCCATTAAACGCTAGGTTGTTTTTATCCAGCCTGTCCGTGAAAAGAGGCTACGCAAAATTGAAATAAATGGGGTTAATAAAGTACTTCCCTTGACAAGAGGAAGTCACATTTAACAAAGGTCGTAAAAAAATATCCGGTAGATTTTTGCCCAACATCGGGAGTATGAGCCGCCATTATTGAAGGGTACAAGAGGCTACGTGGTTACCGTAGAAAGCTTTAAGACTGGCAGCATCCGATAACAAGCATAAATACATAAATAATGTTTGCTAAATCAAACACCTACAACCTAATTTACAACAAGAAAGTTATGTCTGAGTCATAATCAGACAACGCCGAGGTTTGTAATCATCGTCATCATTACACTAGGTAGGAATATCACAACAGGTTTACTATGCATTATTAAAAATCTTTTACGAGAGAATCAAAACACCATATCTTTACAAGAAAAAATAATAAAAAAAAATACTTCCTCCGGAAAAAATAAAAAATAAAAAAGGTACCCTCTGTGCGGCCCGCAAATGTCGTGATCTGTCAATTAGCCTTTTATTAACTTGAAAACCATGACATGAGGGGCGCTTAAAGGACATGTACGGCAGCAAAGACGGTTGTAATGAATAGAAGACAAACCAGCAGCTAAGGGGACAAAGCAATATCCTGAGGAAAGGAGGGAAGATAGCCAGAGAGTAAATGGGAGTTGGGGAAAATGACCAAGGTCCTCAGGGATTGGGAAGAGACGGCAAATGCAGAGCCTAGGCAAAAGTGGAAGTAGGCCTAAGGGAGCCTTTACGAGTCAACGAGGGAAAAGGGCGGCAGAGAGAAGTAAATGCAATGGGCATTTTCGTCGCGAAAAGTCAATGGTTCGTTCCATTACTGTTTCTGTCGCAGAGGTGATGATGGTAAGGTCTCTTCGTTCCTCTTTGCAGTCTGTAAGTTTGCCTCTACTGTTATATAAACGCTGTTTCTACAGCCTGTAACTTCGTCCCTGTACCCTGTAACTGTGGTTCATTCCATTACTGTTTATCTCAGTGATGATGGTAGTGCCTCCTGGCTACTCTTTGCAGCCTTTTTTATAAAGTCTCCTCTGCTCTTACTTAGTTTCCTGAAGCCTGTAACTTCTTCTCTGAAGATAACTGGTGTTATCTTCACCATAAAAATACGAAGAAATACCCAAATACAGTAACAGTCACTTTATACAAAGTAACTTCCACATACATCAACAGTAACTTCATATACACTGCAATACCATGAAAAAATAACAACTTAAAAATTTCAGATATTATGTAAGCGCAGTAGGAAGTCAATGTATGACAAAAGTCAAAATATAGTGATTTCTTAGTAACTACTTCTTTAACGAAGTTTATGAAATAACACAAAATGTAAACCCTGATACGGGATTATCCGTCGGATACATCAAATGTGAAATCTTACCTCGACTTTAAAACACGAGCTCGCACACTGATGAAAACCCTCCAGACATAAAACTTCATCTCAGGAGTTGAAAGCGGTAACATGACCAAGCTCTTTGAACAGACGTACAAGTTTGTTCAGTGTCATATAAACATAAAAATCTTAAAAATCGAAGGAAAATGACAAAAATGTATAGCGAGATAAAATACTCTCTACGCTCATCACAAAATAAGCAAAGTATTTCTCCCAAATCCATACCATTTACTGCATAATGTTCCGTCGCCCATAAAAAAAAAAAAAATACAGAAAACTCGTAATGTCATTCCGACCCATTTCTCCCTTTACCCAGCAACATCCTGTTGCAGAAAATCAAATGCAATTACCAGACTCACTTTCCGCAACGCCCAGATTGAACGCCTGCAGCAGAAAAAAAAAGGTGGGAAGTAACTCTTTTTGCTTTAACGGAACACCTCTGCGTGTGCATTTGCCCCATGGTCTGCTTCTACTCCAACTACTGTTTCAAATGCACAAAGTAAAGGCTTCGTTAAAGCTGACTGGTGCAGGTGCATCCCCCCCGTCTCTCTCATCTCTCTCACACACATACACAAAAGCAAGCACGCACGAAAGCATGCAGACAAAGAAACGGATATCTAAACATGCATTTATACGAAGTATGAATTACCAACTGTCTGGCAAGGAAAAAATTACAGGATCCCGAGGTAACTGAAAATAGTTTTTTTTTACAAATTGAAGACTAGCAGTCTCCATGACATTCATATATAAAAAAAAATCTTCAATATGCATTTCAAAAGAACCGACACCGCCAAACAACAAATGTGTATAAAATTACAAAGTCGACAAAAAAATTACTTTAAAGTTGTTTCGAACAACATCAAAGTCAGCAGACTTATCGGAACATGCTAAGCTTTCTTTTGACAGAATAAAAAAAGACCGCATCACAACAGCAGGAGAGAAAGCGTCAAGCAAACCTCAATGCAGGAAAACTTCAAGCCCACCGACAGTACACGAAATTTAAATGATTACCCATGACTAACAATCACAAACGCTAGCTATCCAGTTTCGTGATACCGCAACACGCTACACGCGTACAACGCCTTCTGCGTTGAAAATGCATAAAGCAAATTATAAAAATTATAAAACCACGCTTCCAATAACAGCGCAAACAGGGATAAAAACACGCACTGCTCTCCTCGATACGTTATAAATAAGCAAAGAGACCTGTGCCAGTCTATTCCCTCCACGATATGAAACATCAATTATTCACGCCATGAGCTATGCTGCGCCAGCCGCTTCGATTGGTGCTTGCGACTTTAGATTATACCCTGCTGCCTGTTCACCCTGCGCATGCTCCGTGCGTACAGCACATTGCATGACAGTAATCTCATTTACCGATTCATCTAAATTTTTAATTAATCCAGATGTATCACTAATTAGAGGAGCTGGAGAGATTAAAAATCTTTAAAATGAATCAATAACTGTTTATTATCTAAAAACAGGCTAAATGAGCCCTAGACAGAAAAAAACGTAAGTTACGAAGACAGATTAAAACTAAGATTATGAGGTTGGAAGTACAAAACGCAGCAGAAAATTCCAAATTTCACAGACCAAAGAAATGAAAGGCTGGCAAAAATGGTTGACTCTCAAGTTCTGCATCAAACACCCAAGATTGTAAAAGTGGCACAAATTATCGAAACTCTAATAAGCAGTCTCACTTGAAAATACTAGTAATCTCTGTGTGTAACTACCACAGCCACCATCACTCCGGGGTAAAGGGCAATAGTACATGGATATTCCTGCCTGGGGCCAACCACTCTTTCCACTGGCTTCTTGCATATCCAGAATGAACTTACCTCAGTTTAATAGTATGCAGCATTCTTAAAGGGCCTCTTTTACCAATGGCCTGTACAGTTACCGAAATACAGATGCCTTGGCCTGAGCTTTTTGACACTATTCAAGGTCTTTAGGGTCAGGATGGCAGTCTACTGGTAATCCCACCTAAGGGCAGCCTCTCTTGCCACTGGTTTATAAATTACCTGGGGTGAAGTTAGCTTTTTGGCAGCATTCAACGTCCCTAATGGTCGGCATGATAGTCTACTGGAAATCCCACCTGGGGCCAGCTTCTCCTACTACTAAACTATAAAGTATTGAGGCTATAACCATTTGGTCTTATCTCTAGGACATTCTGCAGAATCCTTTCGGGTAGGGGTGAAAATTTACTGGTAATTCCACCTGTGGCTAAACTCTAGCCACTGGCCTGCATATACATAATGTGCGTAAGGAAGTGGCCAAGATCCAAGAAGTCTAAACATGTATACTATTATATTTCCAATACTTTTACTGCATGGATACACTGGCATATGTGTATATATGTGTGTGTGTGTGTGTCAGACTAACAATGACGAATTTATGAAGGCGATACTGGATTGGTCCAAAGCTGATAGGAACCAATACTTACAGTATAGGTGTCCTAGAATCAGTCTCCCCAAATGTGGAAAAATAGTATTTACAAAACAAAGAAAATATTAAGAGCTAGGATAGCTGGTCACAGGGGAATTTCGTGTAACACCTAAAATGCACGCCCAAACTGAGAGAAAAGGAAGTTGCATTTCCTAAATCACACACACAGTGACAGGAAGCCAGACGCACTGGACATGATGAGGGAAAAGTAGATGGTTTTGGTCTCAGTACCCTACAGCAAGCTAAAACCACCCAAGTTTCAGATGCTGTAGGATTTTAATTAAAGTATTTGCCCATGTAATTAGTACGAGAAATTAATTTTAGGAAACAATGAGAACAGTGAAAAAATGCACTTGAAGTTTCTTCGGCGCAGCCGAGTTCTGTACTGCATATAATCATACACAAAATAGATCTAATCTTTCGGTGGTCTCGGTATAATGCTGTATGAGCCGCGGCCCATGAAACTTTAACCACAGCCAGGTGGTGGCCTGTCCTGTATTGTTGCCAGACGCACAGTTATGGCTAACTTTAACCTTAACTGAAATAAAACCTACTGGGGCTAGAAGGCTGCAATGTGGTATGTTTGATGATTGGAGGGTGGATGACCACCATACCAATTCGCAGCCCCCTAGCCTCAGTCGTTTATAAGATCTGAGGGCGGTCAGAAAAAGTGCGGATGGACAGATAAAGCAGTTACAATAGTTTTCTTTTACAGAAAACTAAATATGAAGGTTGATCTGTGAAAATAAAGACCGAACGAGATGAAAGTCGAGATAACGAGGATGATAAATAAAAGGGGATAACAAAGAAAACACCGGCGTGGAACATTACAAAGCAGGCTTTGTAATGTAATCATGCATAAGCGACGCTGTCATATGCAGCATGCACGCAACAGAAACCAGCTATTTAAGTGACGGAAAGTATTACAAGTAATCAGAGTTTTAGGTTTGGAGACTTACGCCATCCAAGTGAAGAACCTCACAAATTCTGGATCAAAGACAAAGTTCCTTATAAATCATGATTCCTTATAAATAATGATCATAAATTATTAGAAAAGGTGAAGAAATGTTAATCTAAATATAACTAATGGAATCCATTTTGACAATTCTGAAAATGCTTCCCGACAGTATTTTATCTCAAAGAAGGCACCGGGGAGGGACAGCAAATGGAGAGATACTGATGGTTCTTCTTGGGAACAAGAACAGAACCGTAAATCTGATCTGGAAAAAAAAAAGAACGCAGGTAGACTCATTAGTATAAAAAAGGTCCTCTTTCCCTTCGCTTGGTAACAATTTATTTAAAGTTAAGCACCACCTTAGTATCTTCAACCTTTATTTACAGACGGGATATCTAACCATCTATTTACTGTGCATAACCATCAATTCTCATCTATCTAATTGAATTACCATCTTATCGTGAAAGAGAACCATCCTCATGTACGGCAAATAGGTTTCTTTATTTCATGACCCATTTATCAAAGAATTTCGATTCATGTTACATTGCGATGCATCATTCAATAAAATTTTACATAAGCCTGTATACTATACACACACACATATATATGTGTGTGTGTGTTTGTAACTGAATCACGAAAATATGGAACATGATGAATATATAAATAAAGACAAAGTCCACGAAAGAGACACAATGGGGTGCTGCAAGGCCTTTCGACTTATAGTCTTTTACTTAGCAGAGGCCTTGGAGCACTCCATTGTCCCTCTTTCCTTCATGGATTTTGTCTTTATATATATGTATATATATTATATATATATATATATATATATATATATATATATATATATATATATATATATATATATATATATATATAAATAAATATATATATATATATATATATATATATATGTGTGTGTGTGTGTGTGTGTGTGTGTGTGTGTCACTTATAATGGAGCAACAAACGTATCATTTAGTTATGTCCGCCATTAAAGACAATACTGACAAGACCAAATAACGGAAGTGATATATGAAAACGAGCAAAGTTACAGAAAGTGTACACCACCACTAGACTAATCTGGCTAAGATGAAATCCTAAAGTAATGACCACTTTATAAAACTCTAATATAGATTTTTTCCAAGCGCCACTTAATCCCTTATGTAATCATGCAAAATCGGAAGAGTGCCTATCAATGCAGTTAAATCTTGATTAAGTACGAATGGGAATGAGAATGCCAAGGAGTAAATTATTCTAGCAACACAAAATGAGGTACTTTATTCTGGCAAAAGGATGTTTAAAAGGCATCACACCATACAGCCACGCTTACTGAACATGCAACCAAATCATGAGCACAAAGTAAAAAAAATTGTTACAAATACATTCTGGCGTAACTTTTTGAAATTGCAAAGCTCCGTAGGCTTTCTATAAACTATGAAAGTTGATGGAGATGCCTATAAGCTAATTTTATATACCTACAGTCACTGTTCGTCGTAGTATTTTATCCTAGGAATACAAGGCAATAGTACATACATGGAAAACAATACACAAAAACATGACTTATGATCAATTTTGCAAGCTTTATGACTAAACCCAGACCAGAACTCGATGAAGGAAAATTGAATCTGTATGCATGCAGCCCCGAAAACAAAACGCCATGACCATCTACCGAATTTCAGACAAAGCCCATGCTTCCTATTACCGCCGGAATTGCTTGTCAATCGGCTGTTGCAGATTCTCTGGATCAATTGCAAGCTTATTAAAACGGCTTCCACATGACACCGTTCCCCGAAGATTTAATGGAGTGTGAACCATAACACTGGTATCCAGGCCACTCGCTTCGGCTGTCCTAAAATGTTTGACTTGCAAAGGAATGCACTTAACTTATTACATTCTTCTTGAAAAGATAGAGTGCTATGGCTGAAGCCAAGTAACATCAATACTCAGAAACATAAGGAATTAATAAATAAATAGCTATAAGCACATAATTACCAAAGTATGACTGGTATTAATATCAATATCAATTTCACAATCGAGTCCGTTAATATCGATATCAATTTCACAATCGAGTCCGTTAAAATTTGTCCCTGGTTTGACGAACTAGCGTAAGACATTTTTTCTCCATTCTGAGAAATTGACTTCAAAGATATGATATTAAGCAAAGCTTCTAATGAGCTCATCTTTTGAGGCAATTTTGTTTGAAACTGTAACAACAAAGACAGCTGAAGTTTTGATATGTTATAGCGTATCAAAGACCGAGACACTTGTGCTGGAAAACTCAAAAACTTGAAAATAACAAAAAAAATTGGGATACGCCAGTTCATCAAAACAAGGACGAATTAATCAACCTTCCCTATTCTCCTCAACATCTATGAATTTTGTCATCAAGTGCAAACGAGCGTCATTCTGAGATCTTCCTATCATTTCATCCGAAATGGAAGACATTTCATCCTTAATGTCTTTCATTCATCTGTTCAATCGATCTCTGCCAGCCGCACGGTGCTTCCCAGGCCTGTAATTCGGCAGAGGTTCAGGAAATTACAACCGAGGAACACAGGATATGTAATTCCCAGAATACGGTCTTTCTCCATTGTCCAACAAGTCGCCAATTTAATCCTTTCTCTCGGGGAAACTTCCCATGTCAATTAAAGGATACGAAGGATTTTGGAATTTCTCCTGTGGTGAAGGAATCGATGGACAATATTGGTCTTAGCAAGCCTCGATGCACCCTTTCTAAAGCTCTCTCTCTCTCTCTCTCTCTCTCTCTCTCTCTCTCTCTCTCTCTCTCTCTGCTTAAAAACTGAGTTACCGACTAGCACATTTCAAGTCTGTTATTAACGCTTACCTTACGATTGCACTTTACACTAAAAAAAAAAAAAAGTCTCGATAGAACAAATGATGAGCTTCCCAGTTTCCTTATAATATGAACGCTGAAACAATTTCCTGTTAGATGTCTTCGAGAATTGGCCCACTGATAATATTAACCGAATCGTGTAAAACCATATATTACAGTAGTTTATGATAGATAAGAGAAGCTATTATCTATCCAGGCCTGTAAGCGGTATCATTTTATTTCTGTTTCCGAGAACTACTGTTTTTTTTATAAAAAAAAAAAAAAATTCTGGGAAAGGAAAACGGCTGAATCACCTAGGAAAATTAGGTTCATTTAATACTTGTTTTTCCACCCTACTCAACTATGTATAATATATATATATGTATAATATATATATATAATAATATATATATATATATATATATATATATATATATATATAATATGTATAATATATATATATATAGTATATATATATATATATATATATATACACACATACTCATATATATATGTATATATATATACTGTACAAGTATGTATATAATATTTATGGTTACTACAAGTGGCGTCAAACTTACAGTACATACATATACATACATAAACATATATTTATATTATATATATATATAATGTATATATAGGTATACAATGAATCTTAAGAATCCAAATGCCATGTTTTACCATTTCCCCCAACGTTGCAATTCTGGGATCTAAGAATTTTTAAATCACGTGACTGGCGTAATGATGAAGGAAGGGAGGGAGAGAGGTTAGGGAGGGAGGGAGGGAGGTAGGGAGGATGGAAGTGAGCGGAGGGTGTCCGACCCAGCAGCTGTTATTAGGGTTACCCCACACCTCTGTAAGGATTACGTCATCCCATTTAACGCTGTTACTTCTCCCCTTGCACCACCCCTATGAAGGATAACGGTGTAATGTTCTTAGGTCGATTGTCCCTTCATCAATCTGTACATCTCTCTCTCTCTCTCTCTCTCTCTCTCTCTCTCTCTCTCTCTCTCAATGTTTACTCATCTGTCGCCTTGTTATCTTAACCTGGTACGGTTTCATTCACTTTATAGCTGCTGCTAGGGTACTTAAATAGACAAGGATTTTGATTTGAAAGCCAGGCTAGATGTTGCCTACAGTGCATTACAAGATCTCATTTTAACTTACTGTCTTGATATGTCATTGTGTGAAAAAGTATATAACTTTAAATTTCTCTCGCACTATCTCCCTTGCACACACATATAGTCTCTCTTACAACTATTTTATTTTCATCTTTAAATAATAGATACCCAAACATTTCCCAGCATCGGTAACCCATAAACTATTTAATGTTCCCTAAACTCCTTCCTATCCTTTCACTCTCTCCTTTCCCTTGTCCATGCCGTACCCTTTAGCCAAACATTCTATCCCTCACAGGCATTCATTTCCTTTCCCAGAACCAATTCTCAACCTGCAGTTGCCTCAACGGAATCTTCGACGCCAAAACACTCGACAGTAGCCCTCGAATTCTTTCTCTTCCTCTTCATGCGAACGAAGCTTTTTGAAAACCGGTTCCGGATTATTTCGATCTTTGGCCGCCGGATGGTCTTGCATAATGAGAACGCGCACGTTTCGCTCCTTTTCCTATTTATCTTTTTTTATTATTATTTTTTTAACTGTTGAATGACTTGCAAGAATGATTATCACTAGCATTATCATTTCCCCCCGGATGGACGTCATAACCACCGTGCACACACTGGTAATTTAGGATGGTTATTATTGTTATTATCATGTAGATTGTGATCACTGTGATCCTCATGTGTTGTTGTTGCCATGAGCGTATATGTGTGTGACTGAATTTATTATTACTGCTATTACTGACACATTCATTAATTCGTACATCAACAATCCTCTGTAATATCCCTTCTCCATTTCCTGCATAACTGCTGTTGTTCTTCGCAACAGCACAAGCTATTAACAGCAGCGTACCCTGACATCATTTGAAAAGCTGTTAAAATAGTGAAGACCTCGAAACGTAAAATTTTCCCCCTAGAGGCTCTTCAGCCAATCATCCTTAGTTAATCAAGCACAGCAACCAATCGCAGTTTTGCAGAGCACCGGGTTGAGGGAGTCTCTCTCTCCATGCGGGTGCCTCGTTGCTTCCAATATCCCATGACGCTGCTGCATCTTCAGTTTCAATCCATTTTTGAGAAACTCTACTAAACCTTATAATCCAGTGATTTACAAACACGACTAATTTTGTTCGCACTACTGATGAAACATTTCTAGTCGCGTGCCTACTTCCTTTCAGCTTTAAAATGCTGAGCCTTTTTTTTCACCTCTTTTGAATTTGATGTGAAAGGGCATTATTTAGAATTAATTGAGCCCAGGCACTAATTAAGGTTATCTGAGCCGTGAACAATGCTGAAGAGTTTTTCATACAAGCTCTAATGCTGAAACTGAAATCTGATTTAACCATGTATTAGCCATACATGCTATCAACAACCACTGTTACACTTATGTATATAGGTATTAGTTCACTGTCTACCTTGAGAAACAACACACACACACAGAAAGAGAGAGAGAGAGAGAGAGAGAGAGAGAGAGAGATTTCTTCCTATCAAACCAAACTCAAATTACCCTATATTGGATGATGTGGAGTCATAAGCTTTTAAATGGGCTACAGCAGTACCCCTTGTAATCTTTTTCTCGCTGAAATCCAATACTGAAGCAAAGTAAAGACCAATGTGACTGAGCAGTAACTCCACTTTCTCCGGTATATCACAGTGCCTAAATGTATAATCTGACGAAGTGTGCATTTTAGTTTTCTGTAAAAGAAAACTATTGAGATGGCTTTGTCTGTCCGTCAGCATTTTTTCTGTCCGCACTTTTTCTATCTGCCCTCAGATCTTAAAAACTACTGAGGCTAGAGGGCTGCAAATTGGTATGTTGATCATCCACCCTCCAATCATCAAACATACCATATTGCTGCCCTCTAGGTTAAAGTTAGCAACGATCGTGAGTCTGACAACGCTACAGGACATGCCATACCGGGCTGTGGCTGAAAGTTTCAGGGGACGAGGCTCATACAGCATTATACAGAGACCACCGAAGGATAGATCTATTTCCGGTGGCCTTGATTATACGCTGTACAAAAAAACTCTATTGCGCCGAAGAAACTTCGGCGCATTTTTTACTTTTTTTTTCCATGCATGCGAATGTGTGAACAGCATAAAAATACAAATAGTCTACACCCGGAACTCTATATTTGTACTGAAAACATGAGAGTAAACTACCATGAGTTTTCGCTTGAACACTACCACCTAGTTGGATAAAACAAGAGATAAACGTAGGGACAGCCTTCCTTTCGACCTAGGCTATCTAATATTGCAGAGAACGAACATCATTATTAACCGACATTCCAAAGGAAATCAAACGGCTAATAATCGGTAATCTTCCAGAAACGGGTAAGGTTTGGTCTTCTCTCCATCTCTCCTCTTATTGAAGTCTCTGTCTCTCCTCTTCTCACTGAGGATATAGTACCCACTTGAGTTATTCACCTTTGATGAACGTCCATTAACCAAGAACATAAATTTCAGCGTTTAAATTCCTTTCTCCCCTCTCTTCCTATCACTCCATCAGCACTCGCACGATACAAATATCTGATGGGTCCCCGCATGCTTCTTCATTCAAACTCGCTGACCGTTTTCCGGGGTACAGTACCTCGTGATTATGTTCAGCTGGATGTAAAAGTAAGAAATGCCATGTACTTTAAGTACGGATGAAAAACCTGCAGTTGAATTTATAATTAGGTATGGTGAACTGACGTCAACAGAAAAATGACAGTAGCAAGCTTTTCATTAGTGGAACCAATTCAGCAGTTGCTTAAAAAGACAAAAAGCTTACGACGACTGGCTACATCATCAACAATTGAGGAGCAATGCCGTTAGCTAGTGCCACGAGCAACAAAAATTAAGTTTATGAAATGTTGTACATAATAACATAAATTTTACAGAATATGTACCCTTAAGAAGGCGGATGCTGAAATTCAATTACTCCAGGTTATACAAATAATCTCCAAAGACAGGCTGAATTAACTGTCTATAACAGAGCGACGAAAATAAAAAAAAATTGTTGAAAAAAAAGTGACGAAAATAAAAAAAAATTGTTGAAAAAAAAAAGATGAAGTAGTGTAACTTTAAGTAAGGCCAACTCGCCAGGTACAGCACAGATCTACCTCGCAAAATGTATTGATGCCGCTGGTTAAACAGAACAGACTAGATACGAAAGAATGCACAGCCATAGAAAAAGATCCAAAAGACATCCAGCTCACAGAAAACATGTCGTTTCCCTCCGAGTGAACGAACCATTTGGGAACGGATCGTCTAACAGCAATTGTCATTTCCTGTAGAGCATCGTCTTCCCACCATCCCTCTTCCATTAACCTCCCCCCAAACCCCAATACCCCCTTGCCGAGTGCATTCAATGCAACAAGTCTTCTCTCCAACGTTATTTGTAAAACCTCCAGGTCAAATCCTCTCGAAACGAGATCCCACCTATGAAACTCGTACCTCGCTTTAAAACTGCTCTTCTTGGGTTATGTTCGTACATGAATTTCGCTTCCCCTTCGTGGTTTGCCCCAAACCTTCTTACTTCAGTTTCTTTTTCCTTTTGGTTGAGGAAAGAAAAAGGCATTAGGTTACCCTTCACAATAGCTTCTGCTACATAAAACATTACTTTTTATTTTAGACAAAGCTCCTTTCCCGAAAAAACAAGTTCTCTCTTATGCACAGAACTTAAAATCAGCACGATTAATTTAATAAAGGAGCAAACATGTTTCCACAGAACAATAAAACCTAAAATAAAAAATATACCGTATATATGAAAAATTATTGAAAAAGTTTGATTAGTGTTGCCAAGTACAGCTATACCTCATCAGTTCTCTATAGGCGATGTCTCAAACGTCTGAGACATCCATCGACATTAAATCATCAGCTTCAATAACCTTACGTATCTAAATACCTACTAGCATACGTATACCATGTTTGGGTGCAGCCGTAAATATCAAATATCCTAGCTTATGAAGGATAATAGTATTCATTTCGAGGTAAGAAAAAAGTAAATGATTAAATCTTCTTCTTCTTCTTCTTTCGACCTTATTAGTCCCACTGTATAGCAGGATCGGCAACCTAGGCTACTTCTATTCCTTGCATCTTCCTCCCCCAGGCCCAATAAATCGTTAGGTTTTTTTAGTAGGAGCTGGCAGAGATTCGCCTGCTGCTTCTATATAAACACCAATAAATATCTGGAGAAAATAATCCCAATTTAAATTTACAAAAGCTTATGGAATAGATCAAATTAAAGTATCAGACGTATATAACTATAACAACTATGATTAAAAGAAGAAGAATATACTCTTCTGCAATGCTCTGCAACATAACAGAACAAAAAAACAAAATAGCAGCAAACAGCAGAATTCCAACATGAATTCTCCAAATGGCCTAAATGCCTTTACTAAATTTGGTGAGATTCAAATCCTCCTCATATATGAACGTGGTTTCACAGATGGTAACTGAATTTTAAAATAAAAGCATCAGAACAGAATATTCTCTTTAAAAACTGGAGACTCAAAAATGAAATATCAGAAACTACTGACACAGAACTATTCTTCTGTACCACATTCAACAAAATTTACTTACTTGAACGAACACACACACACAC
Source organism: Macrobrachium rosenbergii (assembly GCF_040412425.1). Taxonomy (NCBI): domain Eukaryota; kingdom Metazoa; phylum Arthropoda; class Malacostraca; order Decapoda; family Palaemonidae; genus Macrobrachium; species Macrobrachium rosenbergii. The sequence goes on from NC_089795.1 coordinate 77,301,943, forward strand.
ACACACTCATACTCACACGCACACATATATAACATAAATTATATATATATTACATATATACAGTATATAATTTATATATATACAGTATATATATACATATATAAATATATATATATATATATATATAAATATATATATATATATATATATATATATATATATATATATATATAAAATATATATATATATATATATATATATATATATATATATATTATATATATATATATATATATATGTATATATATATATATATATATATATATATATATAAGCATACACACACACATACACAAATTTGTGCAGACGGCTTCGTGAGTGGGTAAACATACATCCACTGTATTGTTACACAGGTGAAAAAATTTACCAAGATGAGTGAACAGTATCAAATATATCGATAAAGAACTCTGAATTTATGGCTACACAAACACACGTGCTTGATGCCGCGCAGCGTGATAAACGAACGTATTTTGTTGTCGCACGAGAACACTCTGCAATGCATCTTTACATCAAAATTCGTTCCCTGTTTCCTCACATACAGCTGTTTTAAGGGAACAGCTGGCGGAAGCTGCTTTGCAATAGCAGTCAGCCTACGGAAACGGATGTTATTTCCTTTGCATATCAAAGGAATAAAACAAAATATTTCTCTAAAACGAGCCTAGGCCATTTAAAACATGAAGGACACGTTCAGGATTAGGAGCACATTTTCCGGTCCTTGTTTTCGTCAGCGTGAGGAACGTTAAAGATTAGGAGTACATTTTTCCTGTCCTTGTTTTCGTCAGTGGGTGTCCTTTACGCCATTATCACTGGTAAGGACATCCTTTATTTAACAGCCCCTATGACCAGTCTTGCGCCTTGACGAGAAGGAGGAAAGGGGTATTTCGTCACATTCAACATCACACTTCCAAAGACTCAAATCTACTTAAGAGAGAGAGTGAAAAAAAAGAAACAAATATCTTTAAATAATTTTCTATATGCTGAATACGCAAGACTTACAGTACTTCGACAGTGAAGAGGCTCCTTTATGTTTGGCAAATAGTAAAAATGACAAACGCTTCCAATACTTTAGATGAAATTAAAGTCTCATGACAATGTGACAAAAGCAATCAGAATTTTCTTGATCCCATATGGAAGCACAAAATCACCCAATGTGCTGTGAAAACATTACCGATAAGTGTACAAGGCCTGTGCCACATAATTCATACAATGCTTACTTGTCAAAGAAGGCATCGCCATCTATTGCCAAAGATTACTTTCACTGAGAAATTACTAAACCATGAAGTTCCTGCCAATTCATACGAGCAGCAACTCCTCTCATTATTTCGTGTAATTCAGTAAGAAATATATGGTAATAAGGGCAATTCGTTTCTGAATTCACTAAATCTCGAATTATTTCAACATTCAGCTAAACTTCAAGTATTTATATACTTCCAAAAAAATTACTTAAATAGCCATCATAATATGCCCATTTTTTGTTTTCTGTCCGTCCGCACTTTTTCTGTCCGCCCTCAGATCTTAAAAACTACTGAGGCTAGAGGGCTGCAAATTGGTATGTTGACCATCCACACTCCAATCATCAAACATACCAAATTGCAGTCCTCTAGCCTCAGTAGTTTTTATTTTATTTAAGGTTAAATTTAGCCATAATCGTGCTTCTGGCAACGATATAGCATAGGCCACCACCGGGCCGTGGTTAAAGTTTTATGGGCCGCGGCTCATACAGCATTATACCGAAACCACCGAAAGATAGATCATTTTCGGTGGCCTTGCTTATACGCTGTAGCTGCTGTACTGAAAACTCGACTGCGCCGAAGAAACTTCAGCGCATTTTTTACTTGTCCAAGTTGTGTGTGTGTATATATATATATAATATATATATACACACACAATATATACATATATGTGTGTGCGTGTGTGTCAATCATGACAGCATATAGCTAACTGAAAAAATAACAAAGCAAAGTAAAATCAGGAACTAAAAGAGCGTTCTCACTTACATCCACCTCTTCTACTGTAAATCACTGTGACATAATCCTCCCAATTATATTTTGGGTGCCAGACCCAGATTCAATTACCTCCACCCCTTCCAATATAATCTTTCCACTGGCAATTAAACGATAATACGATACAATTTCTCTCGGCGACTACTATAGGTTCCATGAGAAGCCTATTCACCCACTTTTTCATCCCTGATCCATTCGAGTCCATAGCAGCTACTAGGTGGGGCGGGGGGGGGGAAGGGTGATGATAACAAATCAGTCACTCGGTCCTCTAATCACTCTTCACACCCTCCCACGGCCCCCCTATTCAAAGCGTAGCCTAGTCACCCTCCCGGACACTCTCACCCTAACATAGCCATATATATTTGATTAGACATGGCACAAGGGACAGCCCCACATCAAACACGGTGTCGGTTACATCATCACAAAAGATATAGATCTGGAGGCTGCAAAAAGGACAACGGGGAGAGAAAACAGAGAAACTTTAATATGCAGTGCGAGTGCGTTTGTGTGTTTCTGCGTATTGACATAGATCCGGTATCTAACCTACATTAAAAACAAACACTGCCAAAAGGAAATACGGGAAATGTAGTACACAGAAATACATTCTACGACTAAAAAGGTGGGGAGAAGAGGGTCACTGACACTTTAGTCTATATTCCTGGTGATGCCATAAGTTTGGATTGAACAGTCTTATAGGCTACATATGAATCTAGTTCAATACAGTATAATGTAATATTACGACCCCAACTTTTGCCTTATTTGACTACGCTAAATATTCAGCCAATCTCTTGGCAGCAGTGAAAAATTCCGTTCCCATATTAATAAAGGCTAATCTTTAAAGACAATCACGAAAAAAAGAATTAGGATTAAGTTGGTTAACCCTGTACTCCATAATGATTTGACGTTGTCATTTGAGAATTCCTCTTTGCCTGGTATGTTTAACTACGAAGAAATATTCGTTTTTATCAGAGATAGACCTCCTGGAAATATCCTACCTCTTGAACACGCAACAGCCATCTTTCAAGAGTCGTTCGACCCCTATTATGTGAATTCTCAGGTCAACTCAGTTATGAACCGTGATATTGATTCCCAGCTATTTATAAGACCGTAATCCATACTGCAGCAGAGCAAGGCGAGTTGGCATGAGCGACTTCGTTATAAGTTACTGAAGTTCTAAGAATATTTCTGAACAAAAAGATATTGCCTTGTGCATTTTCCAGGAACATTCTGGATCTAATTCTCATATTTTCAAAAGAAAGATTTCGCTGCCCTCAGCATAGCAATTCTTATACAGTCTAAGGTGTTTTTATTTGCCGGGCTGATAAATCAGCTGACAAGATATTGTTCATTACGAGAGAGAGAGAGAGAGAGAGAGAGAGAGAGAGAGAGAGAGAGAGAGAGAGAGAGAAGAGAGCAGCAATATGACAATGGCCCCTAATAGAGAGTTTCTTCTGGGAAAGGCAAGCCAACCACCACTGCCATTTGGTCTGTGCACAGCTGACTCAAGAACGAATCAACCACTACCTACACATGAGCTCATCAGCAGTACATCCACCCTACACAGGCACATACAAGCACACTGACCTACCCAACTCAAGGTTGCCCATCCTCTTCTGCATATTATATGCCCTTTATTCAAATATCTCTACGACCCAATCTATTCATTTTTCAATCATTAACCATGGCATATATGAAGTAAACTTATTATATTCTTTTTATTTTTCAGGTGGCTAACTCTCATATCAATTTTACTTCATGAACAAAACTCCTATTGTTACTGCTCTGCTATACAGTTATTCAAAACGAAAGAATGTCTTAACTTCCAAAACTAACAATACGTTAAATGCAAAACTTGACTATTAATGATTTAGATTATAGTCCTAAATAAATACTTTTTTAATCATATTCTGGTTGCTATAATACTGAAAACGATATTTAAATGTTAGCACAGACACTGAAACTTTCGTCACAATCTATTAGATTACCAAAAGTGAAGTCTCCAACAAAATCCACCCGTGTTCTGACTGAACTGTTTTCTGTGTGTGCACATTCTTGACACAAGGGAAATTAGGTTGTGGTGTACAATATGGTGTCCACTTTAATGTACTGTAATTATCCCGACCTTCCATGATACTAAAGCTATGTTTCCCTGTAAAATACGCCACATTACATACTGCCATTAAAATTTCAAGTTATTCCATTTAATACGATGATGCAATATTTATTTAGGCTTTTAAAGGGTAAGCACTATGTACCCAGTGGTCTTTACTTCTAGACTGTGAGACATTAAATACAAATAGGCCTACATCATCTAAGCACATCGTGCCATTTGTAGACGTTACAACAAAACATGATTCTTAAAAGATGAACAAAGCAAACACCCAGGCTTATTATTACGAAGACACGAGCTCATCTGATATGTTGGAAATGGGTCCTAAATCCATTCCTCACTAGGCCTAATTGAGATATTTAAGTTCTAAAAAACAAATCTTTAGCCAAGTAAATCTGATATTATTCTAAAGCCGTTTACTTACGATTACCATGAATACATTTATTTTTCCTTTATGGAGCGAACATTTTTAAACATCAATGTGCACAATCAATCTTTCATACCTGTAATTTCATACGGGAAATCTTTTTCACAGGAAATTTTCTTAACATATTATCATTGAACTGTAAATGGCAGAAACCGACAAAATACGAACAAGCTACCGTATGTAAACGCGTGGAAACGAAATCCTGCACAAAAGACTTTAATCCAATATTAATTACATTTTTACTGTCGTTTGTTTTGATGTTAGCTTGATATTTAGCCTAAACAGAAATTGAATGTGGAAGTGTATCTTGGAGAGCTCTCTCTCTCTCTCTCTCTCTCTCTCTCTCTCTCTCTCTCTCTCTGTACACGACCCGACGAAAATTACTGAAACTGGAATATAAAATTTTGGCCAAAGGCCAAGCGCTGGGACCCGAGGTCATTCAGCGCTGAAAAAAAAATTACATTAAAAAGGTTTTAAAGGTGTAACAGGAGGAAAGCCTTTCAGCTGAACTATGAGACAATTGTTAGAAGAGGGTGGAAAGTAAGATGAAAGATAGAGTATACGAACGGAGGTAGAGTAAATGGAATGACAGGGGCTGCAGCTTGGGACCGAAGGGACGTTACAAAGAACCTTAAGTAATGCCTACAATGCACCGCATGAGGTGCACTGAGGGCACAGACCCCCTGCGGGACAGACGATGATTATGGCCCAGACTCATGCTAGTTATCGAAAAACGGTTGCGCTTCTAAATGATAAAAAGTAAAGGAAATGAACACGGTGTCGCAATTCAGCGCATCTGTCGAGAACGCAGTGTTATTTAAACACTCTGACTCTGTAAGTACAGGTTTTGATATCATTAATCCTAAATGTAATGTAAGATAACTTTGTGATGGATGCCGCTTCCAGACCCTGTTTATACCTATTCAGTCACAGTTTAAAGTTATAATATATAGTTCCATTTATTGTAACTGATATGTTTAATATTTAAAATATAAATAGTCCAGTCCACGACCTGAGGGAAGCTAGCCGAAAAATTTCTTATAATTGATTACTTCAAAACGCACCAGAACACATACATTTTAACTGTCTATCTAATCTATCTATCTATCTATCTATCTATATATATATATATATATATATATATATATATATATATATATATATATATATATATATATATATATATATCGCTTATATGTTTGGTGGCAGCTTGCCCAGGAAAAAGTACAGATGTACTTAGATTCCAACTTCTTTTACGACCTAGGATGTGTGTGTCAATTAAAAGTGCCCTGGCCTTTCACTTGACAGACTGGGGTTCGACCCCGTTGTGAGTCAGAATTTTATATATATACATACATACATATATATATATATATATATATATATATATATATATATATATATATATATATGAATGTGTGTGTATTATAATTATACATATATAATTTATATATGTGTATATATACATATATCTATCATACGAGGTACTGGAAAGGAAGGGCCTCAACATCCAGACATCCAGAGTGCATGGAAGAAAAGGGCCGAATGGTAGGCTACATTGTAAGATGGGTTTAACGTGCACCTGATGAACATTGCGTAGGTGCATGAAGCAGCTAATGGTGTGAAATTCCCTGCACAGGGTTCTCATCCCTTTTTCAGCGGCTAAAGAATGATTGTGGGAGTGATATTATTGACTCCTTTCAAGAGCCAACCCCTTTAATGGAAACTGCTTATGAGTTGAATATATACTGTACATATCCCGACGTGAGTAAAGAGTTATTATATATACTGTATATATATACATATATATATATATATATATATATATATATATATATATATATATATATATATATATATATATATATATATATATATATAATCTTTATACACATTCATATATTTATATATATCATATATAGGCTACATATATATTTTTTTCTTACGTGTTTCTCCTTTTTGGAGAGTGTGGCACCCTTATGGTTCCTCAGCAAGCCTTCTGGGATGGGGGCGCCGTCCCATACCCTTTTCCTTGACCCACACAGATTCTGGAACCCTTTTACCTCTGGGTAGACTGGTGGGTGGTAGGCCGAAAGCAAACCTCCGACCTGGCAAATGGAGGCCGAGAGTGTACCAGTAAGCCACAATGACCATTTTATGAATATATACTCAGGTTCTAACTTCTTTTATGACTGGCGTGGCTTGGTTGGCAGCGGTCTCGTCTTTCCATTGAAAGACCTGAGTTCGATCCTGATGTGAGTCAAATTTATTTCTGCTCCAGACATGATTGTGTGTTGAATATTTCTAATACATACATACATACATATATATATAGTATATATATGTATACATGCCGTTTTTATACTTAGATACAAAACAGCAAAACAGAAGAGCAAAAGCAACCGATTGGCCAACCTTACTGTGTTGTAAAAAACGCCTATCAATATGCTCTCCCAATACTGCACTACATAATTAATGAGCCATCATACTACAAATTGGGTCACTGGCAACATAGTTAAGTAAAAACTGGCAATTGTTTACAAAGGTATGGGCCTAAAAACATTCAAGATACACCTTTGTTTTCTCACATATTTCTTATGGTTATATTTCAAGGCACCAAAAACACAAACAGGCATGCACCTCATCAAGTACAGCTAATAACAAAGTGTGGCAAGTCTCCGCCCTTTGTAAATCATGAGAATTAATAACTGTAATCACAAGCTTCATGGGTGTTATAATCGTATATTTAATGACACCCTTGGTTATTACTACACTTTTTAAATGAACCCTTCAAAGCATGACCTTGAAACCATGCGATATTTAAAACAGTCAGTTCACCAGGAACTTGGAGTGAAAAATTTTGAGAAACCGACAGCATATATAGAAAAGTTATCAGTAAACATTATTTTCACCCGAGTTTTTGGAATATTTGTAACATACATGTACAATGCCATTAGTGCGCGCGCACGTACACACACACTGAGTTTTCAGACATATTAAAGAACAGAAACACAAACAAGCACATCCAAATAGAAATAAAAACGACAATAAACGCGAGGACAAATTTCATTCTTCCTCTTTGTGACCTTGGAAAATGACCTTAAAAATATGTCATGACAAACTTTTCATGGACAACTTTTTGTCTAAATTTTGCTTTATGTTATGACTTACACCACAAGAATTTCCTACTGCAGTACCTTTTGCAGCACACACAGACACATAAGCTTGCATAATTCTTTATTACATAGTATTGGTCCAGTTGAAGAACTTCCTTCTACATCTTACTGCGACCTTGTCTTTGTTCAAAGTACCTTGGAAAAAGTTCATGACACTAGCCTGGCCCTAAGCAACCTTTGTGGTTGGACGAGACTTTGACCCAGACAAGTTTCCTTCTATCACGCACTGTGACCTTGATCCCGTACAAAATAATGGAGGGTAAAGGCCAAAACGCACCCCTTGGTAAAAAGCAATCTTCGAGAGCTTTTGCAACCTCTGCATTTCAGTTATTATCAGACAAAAATATTCCTTTTTTTCCTAGTCTGTTTTTTTTAGGATTAATACACAACCACTGATCCTCATAGGCCTAATCTGTGTATAAAATATGATCATGTCTAAACATTACAAAATTACTATTGCCTACTTGCCATTCTTTATGACCTTGACATTATCCAAATGACCTTGGCCTAGGGTCGTGGATAATCCGCTGGCTCAGACAAAGTGTGCAGCTGATAGATGAACAGAGGCAATGAAAATCCTGTATGATCCCTACAACTTTAATGTGCTATAAATCCAAAGTCAACATCACACCGTGTGCTTACCTAATCTGATAACTCTTAAAGGTACTTTCCACGAAAATTAAAAGGCAACCAAGTTACATTAACAAACTCTATTAATCCTCTAATACCAATAATGAACTGTTAACCAACCGCATAAGCTACTCAAGCAGAAAATCACACACGCACCGGATTAGGCCTATTTATGATACCTATTATTACAGGTGAGATTTACAAGGACAGGTGGTAGACTCTTAAGCCTACTAGACTTAAGGGAGTGACTTGTAGGGTCCTACACAGGACTTTAGATGTTATCACACCTCCATTAAATACAAGAGATTTATTGTCTGTCGTTGTAACGCCTTGGGGCAACATGTCTCTAGTACCCTCCCCCTTCCTCAAAAAAAAAAAAAAAATTAAAACCTTCGTCTAAGTGTCTGACAAGTTGATGTTCGTTCTATGAAGACTCATTTTTCAACATACCATACATTAATTATAATGATTCATGTGTGTGTGTGAGAGAGAGAGAGAGAGAGAGAGAGAGAGAGAGAGAGAGAGAGAGAGAGAGAGAGAGAGAGAGAGAAAAGTTAAGTATACCTTAGTTTAACCAGACCACTGAGCTGATTAACAGCTCTCCTAGGGCTGGCCGGAAGGATTAGATTTATTTTACGTGGCTAAGAACCAATTGGTTACCTAGCAACGGGACCTACAGCTTATTGTGGAATCCGAACCACATCATAGCGAGAAATAAATTTCTCTAACCCTTCATTGGCCGGTCGGAGATTCGAACGCGGGGTCAGCAGAGTGCTAGCTGAGAACGGTACCCACCCTCCCAATGAGGGACGGGGGGGGGGAGAGAGAGAGAGAGAGAGAGAGAGAGAGAGAGAGAGAGAGAGAGAGAATTGTTGTTCGACCCAGACTTGAAAGGACATCCTTAGATTTACTAGCTCGTGCAGGCAAATATACCACGTTTATTGGAAACTTTTGAGGCTAATTAGGCACCTTGCTACACGAAAGTTCTTTCTTTACTGCTGGCTCTGAACATGTGTAAACATCAACGATAAATATTTCTATAACTTAGTGGAACAAAGTATGATGACTTGACAAATCTTTAAGATTGGGTAAAAGCACACGCTCATTGGATTCAAATGATTAGACTTTCTTATAATAATACACAATAATCTACGCTACAGTAATTATCCAAAAAATCTAGTCCCTATTAATGTACAAGGTGGTTACTTTTTTCTTTCAATACGCCAATGCAGGAATCGATCAGCAACTGACGAAAGCGCAACCGTCCGTGAATAAAAGATAAACGTGTCTGCATCGTCATATCAGTCCATTCGCCATGTCCAGCACGCACGATTTGTCTGATTGCAGAGAAAAGTACAAAGGATGGAATGCCGGTTCCATTTCGGAAACTCTCAACACGTGAAATTTGATTTATCAAGGCTATGATTACCTTATGCAGTATTTTCTTCTTGGTTCACGTCAGAGATTTTCTGTTCCCTGCCGGACTCGTGTAGTCTAATTTATATATATATATATATATATATATATATATATATATATATATATATATATATATATATATATATATTATATATATATATATATATCCCAGACAAACGTTCTAATGTGCGTATTATATGCGTAAAGTAGAATAATTATACATATCCACATACAATACAGATAGCCTGCCTGCACACACACACACATGTATGTGTGTGTGTTTGTGTATGTGCACGGAAAACTATAATCAGTTTTTACAATTCCCAAAAATGAGTCATAAAGATGTGTTCCCCGACAAAGAAGCCTTTTAAAGGTTACTGTTCTTTAAAAGTTAAAGTAAGGTTAGAATGTCCGCAAAGGTCAGCAAGCCGTGAGGGCTCCTCCAAAATGTGGGGACATGTTTGCAGACTTGAATTCTGTTTACGCTACATGAAGAATATTAAGGAGTTTACTCTGAAAACAACAACTTCTGCATTCTATGTTACAGCTGCATTTAGGCTACGTTAACACAAACGGTAATCTTGTTATTAGGTTTAATTTATATCGTAATTACCGGTAGCTACTCAAAACAAATGCTGAGTACAGATGTCTGGTTAATAAGTAACGGAGGAAGTAACAATGCAAGGAAAGATGATGTCTAAACAGACAAAGCAAAAGAGAGAGAGAGAGAGAGAGAGAGAGAGAGAGAGAGAGAGAGAGAGAGAGAGAGAGAGAGAGAGAGAGAGAGCCGGGCAGACCCTTTCACTTATTATACACCAGTCTAATTGTATAAACTGATTCATCATCGCTTTTCACATACGGCCGCGGTGTTAGTACCACTGAAACTATTCCTATCTTTACCATCTTTTTCTTTGATAGTAAGGCCACCTGATTTACTAAACTTATCATTAATGACTTCCTGTGTTAATGACCCTATTTTCTGAATAATCGAACTGGAAATGAACAATAACGACTTTTAATTTTTTCTCCGTTATAACTTCTACATATGATTTCATTATTTTCAACTGATCAACCAAGCATTTGTCTTTCGAAATAAAATATCTGCAAAGGCCACTTTGGCTAACACCTGAACAAGTTTAGCCTTTGTCATATGTTAAGGAGTTCATAGAGATAAACAGAAGATCGAATATGATGTAAGAAAAGCGCCATCACCATCACTCGCATCATCATTCTCGTCATTAACAAAAACAAAATTCCTTATATACGGAAAGAAACTGCAAAACGGCAAACATTCCATATTTTAAACTCCAAATATTATAAATTTTATATGCAGCAGCAATAAAGTATACGATACTGAGTATTTTTGTAACTAACCACTGCAGGAAACCGTGAGTGACAGAGTATTGGTTTTCCGGCATACCTGACATCGTATGTATCTTGTCGACTGCATGCAATAACTGACAAAAGATCACTCTGGATTCAGTGTTGAACGAGATTCTTGTTGAAGTAAACGTCAGTTATTCTCTAAGTCATTTTTGCATGTCAGCATATCAAGCGAATGTGCGTAGAACCATATATAGTATATATTATAAACAAACACAAAATACTGAATATGCCCTACACCCTCAACCCGAACTGTAATTGCAACATACGAATATCTGGCCATATCTTAGTCTTCGTACTTTCCGCAGTTCCACTTTACCCTCATCAACCAGTCTCCCTCACCCCTCACTTTTTCCCTCCACTCGGCTCGGATCCCCCTGGGGCGGCGTTCATTCATAATGTAAAGTGTTCTCACGCTTCTGGGACAGACCCTGACCGTTCCCTTAACAAGGCTCAACTAGGTAAACCCTTCCTCTCTCTCTCTTCGTCCCTCTACGATGAGAAGAAAAAAAATGAGAGACAGAGAGAGAGAATGATCCGTCTTTCCAGCTCATCGCTAACGAATTTGGCAGTCCTTTTAAATTCAAAACACCCGCCGGCTAACTCCCCTCCCCGCAAAAGTACAAAAAGGATTAGCTAACTGATGAGATGCCATTACGCTCTGAACATTTATTGATGGTTTCGAAACTAAAACGTTACGGTACGTGTCCTAATGATTGAAATGTTGCTATGGGGTCTGCTGGATGCACAAACACACACACACACGAACATCGACATATAAGCTAAGCAATCAATCCGGTCTTTCAACTTTCTGTCATGAAGGGGACAATACTCAGTTCGGCAAACTCTGTTGTCTTAAACTTATCCCATTCCACAGGAACAAAAAAGAAAGAGAGGGGTTCCCGTTCCCCTTAACCACAACGTTCATTATCCGAAGCTACAAAGTTTTCAGATTTCAAGCACACAAGCAAATTTTTGCTACCAGAATTAATAACTGAGAATGATTAATACAACTGCTTAAAAAATATATCTCTCCTTTTTCCTTTGAGTTCATTACGCTTAAAATTCCATATGTGTTTATGTTTAAGATGACTTTATATGAGTTTTGTAATTTTTAATGTTTGTGCTGTCTAGCATGCATGCATACTACAAACGTACATGCAGACATGCATGTAAAACCTGCAATTTTCATGTGTGGAATCGTTTCCTGTCATACTTTCGTTGAATTAATTGAATCAATCTGACGATAGCAAATTGGCAACACTTACCTAGTATGCCCTATTTCCTTTCATTTAAAGTTAAATTATTTTTTAATCACCTACGGATATAATTTATTTTAAACGAAGACCTTAAACTAACAGGCATGTCTTCACTAGAAGCGGGTAACTTGTATTTCCATTATTTATTTCCATTATTCTCTTATATACAGCAGACAGATCTGGACTACCCCCTCCGACTTAACTCTTTTTACAAAGAGAAACGAACAGAATATATAACAGCCTTAATTAGTACGAGATCGATGACGACTCGTCAGACCAATCGATAGTTATCGAAAGGGAGATTTCTGACCGAATACTATCCTGTAAAGTAAATTGGAAAAAAATTCTTCGCATCGTATGTTCTGCAACCAATAATACAATGAGAAGTAGATACTACTACTACTATTACTACTGGTACTATACGACGCAACATCGAAACACGGTCACGCGAACGGAATCAACTTTAATCAGCTAATTGGCAACTCAGGGGACGCCCGAGTTGCCAAGCGACGTGAGCCCAATACAACACCGTATTTTCTTTTACTTCAAAACCGGTGGCGACAACTTGTGAATACAAATAGTATTTTCCTCTGCACATATGGGCCCAATGCACTTACCATAAACACCGTACGATCGACGATTGTTAAGGATCCTCAATAGAAGTCGAGGTCTGCAGCGCACCGTGGGAATTCTTCAGTAATTAAGATGTGCCCCATTGTTTAATTTAGGAACTTTTAATGGAACCATGAGAGAACTAAGCCATTCTCTTTCATCGTATACTCCCAGGAAAGGTGTTACCAGTCCGAAAAAAAT
>NC_089795.1:77317662-77320162 GCF_040412425.1 Macrobrachium rosenbergii
TAACTAGGCTATTCATGCACACTGTAATGCAGGACATTCGTATTCGTACGATAAATACAGCCGCCATAACATTTTTTTTTTTACCAAAACCGTCAATCACGTATCTCAAAGGAAAAGCTAGTGCTATAATGTGAAAGCTACAGACAGCTTTCAGACAATCTATACAAGAATAGGGTATTAACCCGGTATGTATCCACCTACCCCAAGGTGCTAGCACTAAACAAGGCTGAAGCTCCTTGGGACGCCGTGTTTAGTACTAGCCCCTTGGGGATCAAAGTATTATATACACCCGTTTCTTTACTGTGTGGTCGACAAATTATATTTATAAACGATGTCATCGTGCAGCCGTCTACTTTACTTGGCATGAGTGTGCCCTGGACTTGGACAAAGGTGGATACATACCTGGTTAATACCCAAGAATAGACTAACCACACAGCGAAAGCATGAATTCCCCAAGGAGGACTAACACTCTTGGGCAAGCAATCATTCTATTTAATGACGTTCACATGAAGTCAAATTAAAGAAAAAGGTTTAATGAGAAGAACAAGTATGAACATCTGCAAAATTATCTACAGCTCATTCGGAACAACACCATATAGATGTGTCACACAGCGATTGCAATTAACTAATTAACGCATAAATGACGTCACGTACGGCAGCTTCACGTAACATTCGTAAGAGATAATGAGATAATGAGTCACGAAATTTTCTCCCTACACACTAATGAAGAACATTATTAGTAATAATGGAGTGCAAAGAATATTGCAGTCTCTAGACTCTTTAATGTTCATAGCTACACGTAAAAGCCGGAGAGGATAGGCCTAGAAATAATCACAGGAATAAATTCACAGGTATAATAAAAGCTATTATGGCTGTCTTCTCGCGGCTTAAGGATACACTCGCAATCGAGGGTATCTGAATTTATTTCGATTTGGATCAACGCGAATTCGTTTTTCCCATTCTCTTCTTTTCACTGCAGTTTCTCCTTTCGTCCTAACATTTATGTAATTCATATGTTAAATAACGCAACAATGAATTATGATCTACAAAGGGATACGGAGCAAAGAACCGCAACCAACTGGTTTTGGGTCTGCCATTTTGAACCAATGTGATTTATTGACCGACTAATAACTGATAAGACATAACTATAGTTGTAGTAAGCTGTTAAATGTATGCTAATTATATTATACTGGTCAAGAGATTCTACACAGGATGGCTAAAGAAAATGTGACTAAGCCTTAGTAAGGTCATTATTGTAAGTGAACACATCAGAACTAAAAAGATGGATTCAATTGTTATTTGTAATTTAATGCCAATCAATAAATGAAAACAAATTTCTGGTAAGGATTACATCAGACGTATCAACAGATTCCATGATAACACAGCAATAATTCCAATTACTGTAATATCGATATATCATTAAATGTTGTAATATTCCCCGTTTACAAAACCACAAGTAACAAGGATTTAATTCTGCGATCAGTGGTAACGCTCCAGGCGTTCATTACAATTGTGAGTACTGCAAATATGAAATACAAGAAAAATAATAACTAGTTTCAATAACAATCTCAATAACAAATACGAGAGAACAGGAATCTTGAAGGAGCAACTCTAGGCCATCAATAGTCCCGCATTCTTGACTGTCTGGGCATTGATCAGCCAAAAAAACAGCATTTTTTTTCTCACAGTCACGGACATTAACAAGTTCACTTCTTAAAACAATGTCTGGAACATGTACTAACCTTTGTCATCAACAATGCTAATTGTGTTCCCTTTCACACCCCACCCCATCTCGCCCCCTCCCTCTCCTACACACACATATACATTATACTTAAGTAATGTGTGTGTGTGTGTGGAAGAGACTGGTTGATGGGCATGCAATAAGAAAAAACCCAGCATTACCATTTTACAAATTCCCATGATCTGTATCGAGTGTTTGTGTAGGTGTTCATACTGGGTTACAGCTAAACCTTTTGATTTCAGGCCAATATTCTGCACATGCGCGTGACAAAGTCAACACTATACAACTGCAAAACATTGACGACAGGTTCCTGGTACCATTTTCACATTTGGTAAGAACAAGTAAAAAAAGAAAAACATATTCTAACCCACGGATCAAACTAAAATCCTATTCATGCATGGCATAAAGTTACCTACTATTGTTTAGCTAATTGCCTGCATTTCATCATCAGGGTTTGGCGTCATGTTCATAGGCAAAATCATATATCCACCAGCAAACCTCATATACCTCTAGGGCTATCCTATGAGTCTTTTCATTTTGACATTTAACAAAAAATGAAGAGGATACTTACCTTGTAGAATCAGCAGAAATACTAGGCTGACACACAACGCTGTCGTCAATCCTTCCTTAGGTGCCATTGCTTGTTAGTAGTTAATTAAGCTAATAAAGGAATTAGTCCAATTTGTTAGTTCGACACAAACGATAATTTCAAAATCCACTCTTTTCTTTCCACAACGAATGAAATGGAGGTTTTGAGAA
>NC_089795.1:77325162-77505162 GCF_040412425.1 Macrobrachium rosenbergii
CCTTGGGAATAACGTACAATCAAAGGGTAGTATAATTGACAGTGGCTAGGATCATTCATTTGGGCGGAAATTATTCCAAAGACATAGTGAATGCAATATGAAACGATATTTGTTGCTTAAATTTGTAAATAAACGCACACAAACATAAATACATTCGTATATATATGTATACTGTATATATATAATGTCTGCGTGTAATGTATTGCTGATGTGAATGAATACGTGAATGAATGAATCATGACATTAAGGCTAAAGAGCCAAGCACTGGGACACTTTCAGTCATTCAGCGGTGGTTGGACAGCAAGATGAAGGTTAAGAAAATAAGTGAGATGACGTACACGGATCAGCTTCTAACTCGGCCACTAGTGTTACAAGCTAGTACGTTGGGAGCTACAGATCGTGCGAGCATTTTCATGCGACGAATATCTAGACAATATTAATGGCCTCACCGAAGTATCCAGACAATATTGATGGTCCCACCTAGATCTAAAATCCAGCAAGTCTTGTCTAGACCTTAAAATACTAGTACTCGCGCGCTCACACTCGAAAAGCAAAAGTGGCTCTTTTCCGACTTATGAATGGAGACCTCTTGAAGGGCAAGATTCTGAATAAGCGACTCAGTGAATTGAACAAGTGGCTGTTAAGGCTGATTTGGTGATACACTTAAAGCGTAAATGTTACTTGTCTATTATAGCGGAGACCATTCATATCTTGCTGTTGGTAGCTCGGCCAGTCTATTTTTTTTTTTATTATTATTTGTTGGCTATATTAAGCGATCTTTTTTTCTAAAGGCTTGAGGGTTAAGAGTGGTTGGAAAAATACGCTTCCATATATTGCGCACGGTTTTAGCTATACGCGACAGAGCGTGTGCGCTCACTTGAACAGAAAAATATTAAACGCTTCCAATCATTTTTAATTAATTTCTACAATTAAAGTTGTGCGGCCGATTGATAAGTGAAAGCCTTCGGAACATTACCAATGGTGCCATTAAAAGATTTATTCTGATATTGCAATGAAAAGAAAAAAAAAACCATAAACATTTTTTTATGACTGAAATCCTGCGATACACTTCCACACCATGGACTTCTCGAAGGGAATTTAGGTTGATAACCGAATTCAGCCATGAGTATAAAGTTTCTGTGATAGCTTTAAGAGATTTTGTTAAAATCAAATCACCTTTTTTTCAGGATGGGGAGTCTATACCGGTAATTACAACCCTGAAGGGTTGCGGAGGAAGGCAAGGGTTATACTCAACACCGAACTCCAAAGGATTCTTGATTCGGGACGTCGCGTCGTGCAGAAGAGCAAGAGTAATTTCTTCCATTATTATAAAGTTTATCGTGAAACCCTGTTAATCTCCTATTGTACGGTCATTTATTTATTTCTGTTGAAAAAACAATTTTAATGTAAACTCGTAGGCTTTTTAGTTTTTTGTGAAAGAAAACTATTGTGCCGGCTTTGCCTGTCCGTCCGCACTTTATTCTGTCCGAACTTTTTTCTGTCCGCCCTCAGATCTTAAAAACTACTGAGGCTAGAGGGCTGCAAATTGGTATGTTGATCATCCACACTCCAATCATCAAACATACCAAATTGCAGCTAGCCTCAGTAGTTTTTCTTTTATTTAAGGTTAAAGTTAGCCATGATCATGCGTCTGGCAACGATATAGGACAGGCCACCACCGGGTCGTGGTTAAAGATTCATGGGCCGCGGCTTATTCAGCGTTATATCGAGACCACCGAAAGATAGATCTATTTTCGGTGGCCTTGATTATACGCAGTACAGAAAACTCGATTGCGCTGAAGAAACTTCGGCGCATTTTTTACTTGTTTCTTCTTGTAACGGTAACTAATCTACTCGTAAGCATGAACTGTCTTGGCAATCTGTTTCATTTCTATAGTAGTAAAAATATCAATTCTGGGACATTCATATCATCAGGTCACCTGCGCTTGGCAACCCATTAGCGCTGTCACTCATAATGAAAGAATAAAGGGAAACGGTGATAACTTCATGTATAGAGCCATTGAACGAAGTTCATGAAGGAAAAGCGTAAGACCTCGGTGACAAAGAAGAAATAAAGGAGTTTATTACTTAAAGGTAACGAGGGACAACACGTTCCAGAGGTATCAGAGCACGCCCAAGAATGAATACGGATACACATAAGAATCTCCTCAAAACACGCATATCCTAAGTTTCTCTTGACATAAATGAGGAAATGTTTGTTGTCTAATAAAAAAAGAGCAAGTCTAAACTTGAAGTATAAACAAGAATTCTAATTAAAAGGAAAGTTTTACCTTCAGAGTTTTCGAAGACATTACAGGAAACAGACCCCACTTTAATTTGGGAGACGTGCTTCAAGTGAGGCCAACCAGTTCCATTACGGACAGAAGATGCTCTAATGAAGAGACACAGCGGTAGCGCTCTGGTTATTAACTCTGGCATTGGAGAAGCAGTTTAAAATGATTTTGTGGAACAGTCTTGTTGAATGCTATGACATTTTATATACTTGCTACTGTACAGTCCAGACCTATATTGCACAATCTGCCAAAATTACGTAAGATAGATAGGGAAACGTTTTCAGCTAACAAAATCGCCGTTTTAGGTGAAGTGGCGATTCAAGATCTGAAATGTGAGTTGTGGGCAAAGCAAAATAGGGGGCATGGTCCCAGGTGTGCAAAAAAGAGGGTATCACTCATGGTACCATATCATGGACTGAACATTCAGATAAGACTGAAAATCCTAGTTGGTACAGAAACTAATGAAGCACAGAGCAGAAATATGATTGCATTCTACAATGTAAAATCGAGTGTACGTAAATGCTTATATTTATATGCAAACGCTATGTATATATGTATATGTGTATATATATACATACACACATATATATATGTGTGTATATATATATATGTATGTATGTATGTATGTGTGTGTGAATGCAAGAGAATGAGGTATACTTCTAACTTAACTTAAGAGAATGAGAAGTCCTTTTATGTTCAATCACCACGAAGATCATGCACAAAAGCACTTACACAGATATCAGCCAATATCAAATAACTATCCGCTTTTGACACAAAGTGTAGAAATTGAGAGTATCTTTAATCTTTCATTACCTTGCTCTTCTTTCATCTGGACCGCCTGGCCTCAACATATTCTTCCCGCGATCACCTTGAAGATTCTTCCATTAACCCCGGCAAATATTCGCCTCAACGAGGCAACGATCCTGCAAAAACAAACTTCAATAATTTCGCGTTGCATATTCATTCCCTTCTCTTATCCAGCGAACTTGATACCTAATACCATTAATCATTTTCTTCCCCTTTACTTCAGTCACTTATCTGCAGATTATTCTCCCCCTCGCTTCATTCTCTTCCTCGTCTTCCCGACTTCCGTCCACAGCTTCTTCCGAGTTCACTTTCATTTTCTCTCCGGTAATATAATGAGCTCTGTATTATTCTTACAAGCGCAGATAAGGTTTGGTTCAATTCAGAATGTATTTTCACATGCAGCAGACAACTGACTTTTTATACTCCACAAATACCTTTTGGAAATAACTCTCACCAAAGAGAAAGTTGAATTGATAAGTGCTTCTGCCCAGACCAGGTTTCGAACCTGCGTCTTAAGGGTTTTGATACAGAGGTAGACGGCTAGGAATCGAACCTCCTGACCTGGGCAGATTTCCTTATAAATTATTCCCCTCGAATATAAGTCATTCCCAAGGTAAAGAGAAATTAATATGAAGAATTAAGTCAGTTAAAACAAATAGATGACTTTAAAATGCCGGTATACAGTAAGATTCTTGAGCGTGTAGAAATAACTTTTCCTCAGTGTACATGATTAAACGAAGTAACGTGGAAGTCCCACAAGTACATGAAACAATGGTTCACACCGAGTTTGCTTAAGTTTGTCTTGCAAGTTGTTAACTGCGTATATATAATGTCCATTGTGTTGTCCCAGAGTCTTTGGGAAACTTGGTTCCCACCTGTCATCCTGTCGTTTGTGTTACTATGTACGAGAGAGAGAGAGAGAGAGAGAGAGAGAGGAGAGGGGGTTAATGAAGTATTTAAAGTAATAAAGACAAAATTTATGATTCTAAGACTTACATCTGGCGAAAAGGTAGAGAGAGAGAGAGGTAATGAAGTATTTAAAGTAATAAAGACAAAATTCATGATTCTAAGATTTACATCTGTCAAGAGAGAGAGAGAGAGAGAGAGAGAGAGAGAGAGAGAGAGAGAGAGAGAGAGAGAGAGAGAGAGAGAGGTAATGAAGTATTTAAAATAATAAAGACAAAATTCATGATTCTAAGATTTGCATCTGTCAAAAGAGAGAGAGAGAGAGAGAGAGAGAGAGAGAGAGAGAGAGAGAGAGAGAGAGAGAGAGAGAGAGAGGGTATTTAAAGTAATAAAGACAAAATTCATGATTCTAAGACTTACATCTGTCAAAAGAAAGAGAGAGAGCGAAAGAGAGAGAAGAGAGAGAGAGAGAGAGAGAGAGAGAGAGAGAGAGAGAGAGAGAGAGAAAAGTATTTAAAGTAATAAAGACAAAAATTCATGCTTCTAAGATTTACATCTGTTAAAAAGAGAAGAGGGGGTATTTAAAGTAATGAAGACAAAATTATGATTCTAAGACTTACATCTGGCGAAAGGTAGAGAGAGAGAGAGAGAGAGAGAGAGAGAGAGAGAGAGAGAGAGAGAGAGAGAGAGAGAGAGAGAGAGAATGTTAAAAGCCGTGGGAAGAAAGAGCGGGATAATAAAAGAGAGTGGCAGAGACAATAATCGACAGGATGGAAAACGCTAGAAACTGGGGGACAAAAAGCTGACGTGAATGGGTTGGAAAGGGAACGGCAAGAGCAGGTGCGGAGAAAGGGCTACAGAGGGTGGGAAGAAGGAAGGAGAAAAATGGAGCAGCGAGAGAGAGAAAAAAGGAATAGATTCTGAAAGGTGAAGGAACGCTATTGAAGGGGAAATGCATTTGTTGAATGTGAGCATCAAGAATAAAAATGAGAAGAAGAAACAGCAGGCAACAGGAGAGCATAAAGAGGAAACTGTAAAGAGATCTTCGTGGGCAGAGAGAGAGAGAGAGAGAGAGAGAGAGAGAGAGAGAGAGAGAGAGAGAGAGAGAGAGAGAGAAGAGGAAATTGTAAAAATATCTCCGTGCAGAGAGAGATAGAGAGAGAGAAAGAAGAGGAAATTGTAAAAGATCTTCGTAGGCAGAGAGAGAGAGAGAGAGAGAGAGAGAGAGAGAGAGAGAGAGAGAGAGAGAAGAGGAAATTGTAAAAATATCTCCGTGCAGAGAGAGATAGAGAGAGAGAAAGAAGAGGAAATTGTAAAAGATCTTCGTAGGCAGAGAGAGAGAGAGAGAGAGAGAGAGAGAAGAGGAAATTGTAAAAAGATCTCTGTGGGCAGAGAGAGAGAGAGAGAGAGAGAGAGAGAGAGAGAGAGAGAGAGAGAGAGAGAGAGAGAAGAGGAAATTGTAGAAAGATCTTCGTGGCGGGCAGAGAGAGAAAAGGAAACTTAAAAAATACCATCGTGGGCAGAGAGAGAGAGAGAGAGAGAGAGAGAGAGAGAGAGAGAGAGAGAGAGAGAGAGAGAGAGCGAGAAGAGGAAATTGTAGAAAGATCTTCGTGGGGGGCAGAGAGAAAAGGAAACTTAAAAATACCATCGTGGGCAGAGAGAGAGAGAGAGAGAGAGAGAGAGAGAGAGAGAGAGAGAGAGAAACTTGATGACAGAACCCATTGGCTAAAAGGCAATACATTTTTTATCAGTTTTTGATGGGCTTGCAAACAATGTTTCATATCTGGATCCAAATTGCTCTCTAATAATTAACTCGTTCAGTCCGCGTTTCAAAATCCTCGCCAGAGATTTGTTTTCAATTAGAAACATATGTGCGCCCGTGTGTGAGTGTGCATTTGCAACATGTTGACGTACCGTCTGTGGAAATTGCACAAACGTATTGTTATAAAAAATACTGAAAGTGCAAACCTAGCCCATTTTTTTTTTCACCGTAACCTGCATTGAAAAGGGGATAAGGGAAGTGCATATGAATATGCATTCATCGCAGCATATTGATATAATGGTTGCTAGTGGTCCAGTGGGTAAGAAGTTCTCCTGACAAGAGAAAGTTCCCGGGTGCGATTCCCGGGCGAGCTGGGATGCCTTAGACACTTTCCATAAATCTCTTTTTTTCCCTCTTGTAGATTTAGTCTTAAGAAACTGACATCATACCGATACGTGACTAGGCAAAACGCAAATGATAACGTATCTATCAAAGATATATTATGGTAAATTAGGAAAACTATCAAAGAAAAATTAAAAATGTGAAAATTCCTAGAGATTTATTAGAGTATATATTATATATATACACATATATATAATAAATATATATTATAGATAGACAGATATGTAGTTAGATATATGCATATATATAAATATATACAGTACCATATATATATATATATATATATATATATATATATATATATATATATATAGAGAGAGAGAGAGAGAGAGAGAGAGAGAGAGAGAGAGAGAGAGAGAGAGAGAGAGAGAGATGTATCACTCTGGGGATAAGAAACTAGACTAAGAGGCATAAACATCATCTCTATCAAAGTTCCAGTAAAGGTAAAACTAAAACATGCAATCGCGTGATTTCAGTTTCTTCAGACAAAGGCTTCAAGAGGAAGACTGAGAGTTAAGGGAACGTATCTAAGAAAAAGCATCCCAGCTTTAGAATAACGCCTTACCCCCCGGACCACGAATAACCATCACGTCCATATAAGCTATTATGAATGAATATTCATTCGCACTTCCCTTATCCCGTTTTCAATGCAGCTTATGGTGAAAAAAAAAGGGGCTCAATTTGCACGTCAGTATTTTTTTATACAATACGTTTGTGAGATTTCTATAGGTAGATAGATTTATAGATTTTAGGCATATATGCCAAACACTGGGGCAACAAAGGCCATTCAGCAGGTAGAATCAAATGTTGTAAATTTCTAGGCTTATTAAGGTAAAAAGGTTGAAAGGAGCGTGGAATAAAAAGTATATACAGAATTTAAAGCGTTATGAAGGTTATTACAGAATTCGCAGAACCTTGTGAAAAGACAGAAAAACTTTACAACAAAAGCATACCTACATCATTGTCAGCAAGAGTAGGGTTCGGAGAACTGAAATACAAAGATAAAGGAATTCGGATTAGCGTAGAATGTTGTTAGAGGAATGGAAGAGGAAGATACTTCAAGATACGACAATATGCTGGGAAACAGAGTAAGTTAGCAGATTATTATATTGAGAACTAAACCCCATGGTTGAAGCATATGCACAAACCAAGGCGACAAAACCAAGCTCAAACGAGCCTGAGATGAGAAACTCCAGTAAAAATAATACTTTTCAGATGATCTTCCGCTCTGAGATTAGAAAGCTGAGATGTACTAATTTCATTATTATTATTATTATTATTATTATTATTATTATTATTATTATTATTATTATTATTATTATTATTATTATTATTATTCCCAGCATCCTTCTGTTTTCTCAGGAAGTCATCAGGGAAGAGGTTCTTAGACCCAGCAGAGGCTGGTACCTATTCAGAGCTGGGGGATGGAATCGGTGTTCAAAGATACGCCTCTATATGCAGAATATAAGATCTAACCATACAATCTATACACTGTATTCATACAAGTATTCTCGCATAGAATATGGAAATATAGAATTTAGGCCAAAGGCCAAGCTCTGGGACCTAAGAGGTCATTCAGCGCTGAAAGGAAAGTTAACCTTTAGAAGGTTTGAAAGGTGTAACAGGAGGAAAACCTCGCACTTACACTGAGAAACAATTGTTAGGAGAGAGTGGAAAGTCAGATGGAAGACAGAGAATATGAACGGAGGTACAGAAAAATGAACGAAAGAGGTTGTAATTAGTGGCCGAAAGAACGCTGCAATGAACCTCAAGTAATGACTATTGTGCACCATGTGAGGTGCACGAACGGCACTAACCCCCTACGGAGAAAGTATTCTTGTAATCTTGGTATATGTAATAACAAAAGAAAAAGGCACAACGTCGCTGCCGAATGTGAAGAAAAAAAAAAAAGTAAAAAGAACGACTGGGATTTGGCCCGCGCCTATATCCCACGGCTCCTCTGAAACAATGAAACTTCACAGAATTGCAGACACACAGGAATAACGAAATATTTCCAATCCAAAAACTTTAATTCACAGATATCCCCATGAAAGCAATGGCAGGTCATAAAAGTATTGGAAGTTCCCTACTCTTCAATCCGTTTAATCCCACATGGATAGTGGGACTTGTCCCATTCTGTATTGGGAATATAAGATTTAAGCCAAAACCCAAGCGCTGGGACCTATGAGGTCATTCAGCGCTGAAAGGAAAATTGAGAGTAGAAAGGTCTGAAAGGTGTAACAGGAGGAAAATCTCACAGTTGCACTACGACAAGATTGCTAGGAGAGGGTGGAAGTAAGATGGAAGAAAGAGAATATGAACGGAGGTATAGTCAAAGGAATGAACGAGGTTGCAGCTAGGGTGCCGAAGGGTCGCTGCAAAGAACCTTAAGTAATGCCTACAGTGCGCCGCGTGAGATGCACTGACGGCACTAACACCCCCCATTCTGTACTGAAAGTGCCCTTGTTTAAAGTTCATGCATAAATATTTGTTTACAAAAGTCTAAGGAAACAAAATGTTGGTTTTCAAATAGCAGTTTCCTTGTAATCTTTAAAAATGTACTGTTGCTGATACAATTTTCTGTGAGAAAATTAAAAAATATACATCTTTGTAGCAGCATTTGAAAGGAGTACCTTAATTTTTGTTTATTCCAGGGTACGAATAAACGATGACCCGTTGGATTTTTTAAGTGTTTTTGCTTAAAACCTCACACACCGACTGGAGAGCAGTGTTTCGTATAATACAAAGTACTTATCGTAGTAATTAGCTTTTTAGTTGGAATGTTACATTTGGAGCACGGCCATTACAAGGCTACCTTAGGTACTCTGCCTAATCCATGTTCACACAATGGCCACTTTTAATCTCTATAAGTTTCAAGGGTTCAATATGATTTTACCTCTCGAGTACAGAAAGAGAAAAATGGGGAAAAAAAGAGAAACAATTGAAAACAAAGTCCTCCATCACCCTCACGCTACCTGGAACGGTAAGATATAAATAAAGAAAAAAAATCTTCATTCTTTCTGGGTCTCTCCCAATATCTGACAACCTAAAATATTTTCGGCAGTAATGAAATGGCTGTTGTATAACCACTAAATTGCCGGGGGGGAGATTACTTACATTGCATTTACATGCATTATAAAAACAATCAAAGGAAAGAATAAAAAAAGACTGTGCTGAAGCTAAAAAAAAAAAAAAAACAATTCCATGGCTTCATTGTAAATAAAAATCTGATTGTATAACCACCAAACTGAGGAGGGAGGGTATATTTAAATAGCATTTATATACATCATGTAAATAATCGAAGGAATGAATTTAAAAAATCCTATGATAACGCTATAAAAAAAATTCCATTGTTTCTTTGTAAATAAAAATTTGCGTGTTTCAGCGACTTTATTAAAGGGAAAATATTATGAAATGAACCCCCACCGAAACATGTGCTCCTCGTCAAGCGGATTGTCTTATATGACAAATCTTTTGCAGTTCGCAAAAGATAAAATCCTTATATTTCCTAACACGAAGCTCCATGGCTGTTACATAAGAAGCTCCATGTGATAAATGTGGGCAGACTGGAATCCTTTTGGTTGATTGCCAGTTTCTGATCTCGGAACCAGCTGTCTGAAGCTTGGAAGAATTTCTTAATAATATTCGGTGTGTCGTATCTCTTTTGCTGAACAGGCTCAATAATACGTCAAATTCACTGTTCATGTTTTATCTTTTTTTCATATGTTCTTTATTATTCATCTCGGTTGTTCATCGTTGTTATTTCTCCCTTATAATTTATTCTTTACCTCTCTTTTCAATTTCTTTTCCTGTAGAGAACTCCTTTCCCTAATGGAGCCCTTGGGCTTGTGGCAATCCACTTTTCCGATTAGGGTTATAGCTAGGCTATAACAAAAATAATCAAAATAATGCATCCCATTTCTAAATTAAAACTTGCACTGTAACTATAGCGGTTCAAACCTACTTTTAACTAGATTCTGAACACAAGTGTCTGTTTTCCTCTCACAATATCCTAATTTGATTTTTCCAAGATGGATGATGAATGATACATCCATCCATCATCCAGTTGTTTTATCAAAATGCAATCAAAATGTGTGTGTGTGTGTGTGTTTCTAATCACCATGATTCCACGAGGCATCTGCAAATAGTGTACGTACCTTGAAACCTCTGGGTATCATCCCCTTTGAGAGAGCCTTTGAATATTTCATTTTCGGTCTAGACACTCAAGGCTTCTGGCGGGGTTGGGAACACAGCCGTGTGAGATAATGTGCATATCTGAGACATTTGGAAAAACCAGCCTGAGAATTGGCAATTCATGTGGGAATTACGACAGTGTTGGCTCTTTCAGTTACATATTGTTGCGTTGAAAACTGCAATGTGGTTCACTGTCTAAGCATAAGATAAAAAAAAAGGTATAAACTTACATTCATCATAATGTGTTGTATGCTTTTATTTATTTATTTATTTTTTGCTTTTATTTGGCTGCGTGAAGATTTCAATCTCTCCTGGAAACCAAATTTAAGGCTGCACTAATAATAACGATTGTCAGCAATCAATGTGTATAAAAACTAAGTGTCTTTGTGTACTAAAAAAATAATTAGACCTATCTTAAAAATCTGCAAATTACATGTAATCAAATGGGTAAGCGCACAACTGATTTCCGCACTAGAGACAAAGAATTAATCACAAGATATAAATAAAGGAAAAGGCACTAAAAAGTGGATACAGATAACCATTAAAGATTGAACTACCTTCATTAAATATTTTGTGCAGACTGTCACTGAAGAGCTCATTTACTTATGTATAGTAATCTACCGTAAGTAAAAGATTATCAAAACAAGTGAAACAAGTTTTAATTACGAACAATGAAACATCACATCTGCTTTTAGTTAGTCCTAAAAGTATTCATCGATTTCATTTTTTCAAAGCACGGACGAACCGAAAATCACCTAGACCCAAGACGTCATGAGGTAAAGACAAATTTTCAACAGCTACTGATCACTAGAACCGGTTCGACGACCCTCCCAGGAAGTGGACTGAAAATCCCGATATTTGCCTGACGTTTATGTGAATCTGCGGAGTATTTATAGGAAGCAGAAATCCATTCGTGGTGGGGCTTCTTAGCTCCCGATTCTTTATTCGTCCTGGTATTTATGGGTGGTCGATTGGCCAAGGGTGGAAAAGACGGTCTAGAAAAGACTGATTTAAGCCCGCGAAGACAGGAACGGTTTGAGGTGAGAGAGTGAGAGAGAGAGATAGAGAGAGAGAGATAGCCGGTGAGGGGAAGTTCAAAAGGAAGACAAAAATACGACGCTCTGAAAGGACACAGACAACTGGAAATGAGGGGAGTCTGGGAATTGCGTCAAGAAGGTATGACAGATTCTTCCATTTTTACACGACCTGACGTTTCAACGGTCAGATAAACTAGCGTTATCTAAGTGTAAAACGTTGCAAAAAATGAGAGGTTTGGAATGGCAAGCTTTGAGGAAGAGATGATAAATTAGAATAGGAGAGAGAGAGAGAGAGAGAGAGAGAGAGAGAGAGAGAGAGAGAGAGGATGCGTAGGTCTCAGAGCGTAGAAATCGTCCCTTTGAGAACCGTGAGACTGGAACAGGATCTGGACCCCTTTTGTGAATATCCTCACAGCACAACTGCCCAGTAAATAATAGTGGAAAAGATTTAACAACAATGACTCAATAGCAAATAATAAAGGAATTTTTCTTTTCTGTACTGCAACATCTAGGGAAGAGACGGAAAAGGGAGCGGGCGAGGAAGGGAAAAGGAGAGCGAGAGACCTTTCATCAGGAAGCCACTTCAGAATTAGGTTAGAAAAAATGAAATGAAGAGAAAAACGTGGGCAAAAAATAAACTGCTTCCTGTTTGTTTTTATTTATAGTTCTTTACTGCTCTCTTGGAAGGACTGAAATGACTTGTTGGGAGCCATCACATACGTCATTCTGAATTACCCATCTTCGGTTGTACTTAACACACACACACACACACACACACGCACACACACACACACACGCACATGCAGAGGGGGAACAACCGCCAAAAGATCTCTATAAGAGTGAAAGTGATACAGAATAGAAAAATGGTAAGGCTGCTTTTCTTTTGGGGGGGTGTGGGGGCGGGTACGTATGTTTAAGGAAGAGCAGGCTCTCATTTTGTTTAGCAATGTGTGAATAGTAGTTATGATCCTAAGAATCAAGTTCGACAGGCAAGACAAAAATTTAAAGGGAATGTATTCATGACGTTGATATATATATATATATATATATATATATATATATATATATATATATATATATATATATATGTGTGTGTGTGTGTGTGTGTGTGTGTGTGTGTGTCTACACATACATATATACATTATATATATATATATATATATATATATATATATATATATATATATATATCCATATACGTATATATAAATGGTATTCATAGTGTCATCCAGCGCGGGAAGCATGGGGCACATGTTTAATATGATTGAAAATATAAGAAAATTTTGGCAGATCATAACAGTAGATATTGGTAATTGTCCTGCATTCCCAGCATGCTATGTTGAAATGCATTCGAAAGCACAAGCACTCTTTGCCAGTACTTGACATAGGAGCTATTGTACTCTACACCATTTGGATGCACGCATGAATGACCTGGATACAAGCATACCACGTGGCTTAGGCACAAACGTTCACACCATCACCCGAACGTTTTCTGACGACATGTGACAGCCATCTTTACGAGAATTATGTTATTTAGTTATAATAGTCTTAAGTGAATTATCATCTGCGTTTGGGAGCGATTTCACATGGCCTAGGTAGGCCCATGGGATAGACCCACGGGATGGGTTGCCCATGAGTGAAATCACAACATATTCATGCTTGACCGACGACCCACAATCGCTCAAGGGGCGGCCTTACAAATTGAAGTGATCGACGATGATCGTTTTGTTATTAAGAGAGCACCGTTTGGTGTGACCTGAAACAATGGGAACTGTGAGTCTGTATATGTCTGTGACTTTGATTAAGAAGGGGACAGTAATACAATTTGGAATATTAACATTAGAAGAGATTTAAACTTTCTTTTGTAAATTCTGGGGGAAAAAAAAGTCATTAAAAAACTATCAACGAAGAGGTCGGCTGAAATCTACAATTGCCGTCCTTTTCCGCTAAATATTCTTGTTTACGTAGATACTTGAAGACGATTTATAAAGAGTACAGTGGTATAATAGTCCAGGAAAAAAATCTGATATTCAGTAGAATGTGTTGCATAAAGCATGTTATATATAAGGAATTTGCGAAAATGAAAAACTTAAAATCTTTTTAGTGTACATTTATAGAAAGTTCATGAAAAAGTTATGTCTTTTCTGTTGCAGCGTAGAATCACCTCGCCATTCATATGGGTATATGATATCATGTTATCTGTTTACATATACACATTTAATTATGGCTTGTGCAAGTTCGTTTAGGAAAATTACTCGTCTTAACAATGGCTGAACAATTGCTGATTTTGTTTGCAAAGTTTAAAACATTCAATTTGGCAACTTGGATTTTTTAACATATCAAGAAAAAGAAAATTGTGTAATATCAATTATAAAAAAAAGAGTTGCTATTGATTATTGCAAATGACATTGTCAATCATTTGCTCTATGAGCATCAACTTGATCGCACGAGCATAATAAAATTGGACGAGGCTCAGACGCAAACACACAGGGGCGCAATTTATTGACCATCCAAATGACTTATGGGATTATATGCTCCTTATCACTCCTCAGAGCGCTATAACTTTGTGTGTATGGGAAGAACATAATGGCAATCTTCTTATCTCTACGGACGAAATTAATAAAACGGCGAGGGTAGATAGATGGAGAAAATTAGGAAGGAAGATATGGCATTCAATCTCCATTAGATGATCGGCCTTCCTCGGGCAAAATGAGCACATTCACAAAAAGATCAACGAATAAATCCCAGTAGGGCGGTAGCGCCGTCAGTGCACCTCACGTGATGCACCGTAGGCATTACTGAAAGGTGTTTTGCAGCGTTCCTTCGATCCCTAGTTGCATCCACTTTTTTGCCTTTTACTGTATCTCCAGTTCCGTTTCCTTTCTTCAATCTTGCTGTCCAGCAACTCTGACTATTACTGTTAAGTGCAACTGAGGGGTGTTTTATCACAGCTCCAACTTTATATCTTTGTACTTCGCCTCCTTTATTTGCTAGATCTTTTCATCTTGCTGTCCAACCGCTCCAACACCCTCTTTTTACTGTCTTAATCTCAGAATAACAGAAAGTGCCCCAGTGCCTGGCTTGACAGCGAACAAACGAACGCACCAACAAAGGTGAGCTAACAAACAAAACCCAACCTTGCATGAAGCCTCCCAGAAAGGCTGTTATAACGGTACTGTATCCTAAAATTACATTTTTAAACTGGTTTTAAGACGGATTACTATGACCTGAAGAGTTGGATTCCAACGCTTTTTGTTATTTAGGGAGATCTTTACCGGCATTAGCGAAGAGTTACGAGTGTGTGTGTGTGTGTGGAAGGGGTTCTCTTTTTTACCTCGTTTCCATGAAGCTAATCAGTCGAATTTTCTCTCAGCTTTACGTAATACTCCACCCACCTGTCGGGTAACATATATGGAAATATATTATTCACGAGGTAGAGTGAATTGGATGTTAAAGGATGTTTGTAGATTAATGTATATGAATCACGGTGATGTGATAAAAAATTCATTCATATATATATATATATATATATATATATATATATATATATATATAACATATATATATATATCCATCACCACAGGTAAAAATAAAATTAGACTGGTGTGTAGGCACTGACCGGTTTCAGCTTGATTTCCAGGCCACTGACGAATGGCTTTTCATCCATTCAGTGTTCAAGACAGTGAAAAGAGTGAGTTGGAGAGGCTAGACAGCAAGATAAAAGAGATCCGGAAAATAAAATAGATGAAGTACAAAATCGATCTAAATTTAAACGGGGAGAAAACCCGACAGTTGCACTATGCAGTAACAGTTGGAGGTCGACCAGCAACATGGAGGAAAGAAAGAGGGAATGAAGGTCAATTATATGGCCAAAATGAAGATGCAGCTATGGGCCAAAGGGATGCTGCAAACACCAGCTACAATAATGCTGCAATTGCACCACGGTGAGATACACACTAAGACATAGGTAATGATATGTCTTCGTATCTGTATAATATTTTTATGCATGGGATAGATAAATCAGAGAGTTAACAGCACTGTAGATGAACATTTGTGGAATAAGGAAAGGGGTCACAAATGGAGTACCTGATGCTTTCTGATGACATTGTTACTTGGTCATAATGGAGAGGAGTTGCAGTGTGAAAAGGTTTTAAATTGTTTGCTAGACAAGTAAGTGGAAAGCTATAGCTAAAATTAAAATATGGGGAATGGATGAAAGTCAGGAAAATGGAAAAATGAATGTCAGCCCAGATATTGGAAGACAAGGCTAAATTTAATGTAGGATGAGAGAACAGACAGGTCATAGGATAGGTGAAACAAGCAAGGTGGCAAGATCTCTGCAAATGGTTTGGAAGGAAAGAGCAGTGGTTACAGAATCAAAAGTTGAGAAATAATGAGGGGATTGCTAGGCCAACTCCCCACTGCTGTTGACTGTGCGGGGAAGGGAGCAATGTTCATCTATAGAAGATGCAGTAAAACCATTACCACTGGTAAGAATGTAAGTGTTGTAGGGTGACATTTTCACAATGAAATGGAAAGGTATTAAGTTCGGGATGCATAAAGTATGTGTAGGGAGCGGCGAGGGGAGAGTCAAACACACAGTTAATGAGCCCTCTGTATCGATTTGTAATACTGGGAAATTTTCTGCTCAGGGGTTCATCCTTGATTCAACGGTTTAAGGACGATTCCAGAGAACAAAGGAACGCAAAAATCATTGTGCATTTAAACATTAAAATTGCATATTTAAGAATGAACGCCCCGTGTAGAAAACAATCACAACAATAGCCAATTCATTCATTACCAAAACAGAAAGCTTTTCACAACACACTAAACCTCATCATACACACACACTGTACTGTTCGTCCCTTCCTTTCCAATTTATCGTCCACAGTCTCTTCTTAGCCACGTAAAATAAGTCTAATCCTTCGGGCCAGCCCTAGGAGAGCTGTTAATCAGCTCAGTGGTCTGGTAAAACTAAGGTATACTTAACTTTTCACTATTCCTAATCAGAACGTATCATCTGCAAACATATAGTCTTTCCTCACTCCATTTTAGACACTTTTTTCTTATCCTATAACTTATCCCTTAGGCCTGAACAGTTGCTTCCAAAGGCATTCTCGACCTTGCCACTGTTGCATCATTGAGATATGTCTCTCCTGCAACTTCCACAATTAACAAATCTACAAATGGTTCATTCCATCAAACCAGGAATGTGTTCACTTGAGACAGCATCTCCCCATTTGCATCCGAGAACTATATATATAGTATATATATATATATATATATATATATATATATATATATATAATATATATATATATATATACATACAGTATATATAATAAACATGAAACTGTAGCTTTATGTAACATCACAACGCAATTTCTAAACGAAATTTTATCAACGTATTTCCCTCGGCAAGCAGCAGCAATATATTATATCATAATATTGACTAGTTTAAAAGATAAGTTTGATTCATATTATGTCCCGCTTTCACCAATCCCTTTCAGAATGACCGGTGCATCTATAGCCTATCATATTAAAAATGTTCCGGGATAGTTTTATCTTAGTGGCGGTTTCCCATTAGTTAATTAGTCACATGGCCATTTCATGGCACAAAGGATGGCGCAGTTTTGACATAGTAGCATTATCCTGATCAACGACGCCATCGACTAATCTCTACATGTATATTCCTTCCATTAATCCATTCTCTCTCTCTCTCTCGAATTGCTTCAAACAACAATTGACTTACTTGGAGCGTTTATCTAAACCTTGAACCATAACCGCCTTCATTATCAGCTAGACAACTGAATATCAACTTGCCTTCAAAGCGGTCGTTTTCAGTCGCACATATTCACTAAGCCTTCATTCCGAACATAGCAAATGGCAACAAGCCAATCGGGGGGCAGTGTGGCGAGCGGGTAGACGAAATGACCAACAAGTCCAACAGTCCATACTAATCCACTTCGCGGCAGTTCTTTGAGCGAATTGGCTCCCAGACCTTTGTTTCGACCGGCCGTGCATTCTGATAATGCTTTTATCCGTTTAATTGGTTGACGACGATTAATATGACGAAACTCACACGAAGAGTTTCTGAGGGATCAAGAGGCCGCATTCGAGGCGAGTGTCGAGTTTGATGGGACTACAGATGGTATCATTGGACGACAGTGGTTGAATAGCAAATTCTCCCCCTATCAACTGAGCTGAAGTGAAATGGTCAGCTTCACAGAAATACATCGGGTAACGGAGCACGTCCTCATGGCTTTCCTTTTCTCAGTTTCTTATTCACTGCTTGTCTTTGGCTTTCACAAATTTCTCATGCAATGGTTTTCACATGCTTCCAAAATTTTATTTGTAATGCTTCCCATACGTTGCTCAAAATCTAATATGCAAAGCTTTAACTGAAAGTTTTTATTTCATATATCTGTATTTCATATATCAGTGAAAACCAATTGATACAAATAACAGAGTGATCACCGATTTATATTGAGTTCTGACTAGCACCCTAACAACACATTCAAATGCTAGATTTTAAAGAAAGATAGGTCGGTGGAGAGAGAGAGAGAGAGAGAGAGAGAGAGAGAGAGAGAGAGAGAGAGAGAGAGAGAGAATAAATGTATGAATAATTCTGCTTTACCCAATCCCTTGTTTTCTCGTGCTAATGCTCCCTTTTTCAGGGATTAATAGTTGAATCGAAAGAAATGATGTAATGTATAATCACTTGATTATATATTAATTTAAACAAATTTCAACAATCTTGTCTAATCCTTTCAGATTTCCAAATAAAACATCCTGACTTTACCTATAATTATTTAGCATCTTTATACAGATTTTCCCTTTGAAATTGTTGAGAGAGAAGCTGAGAGGATATACCAAATGGAATACAGTTAATAGAACGTATTGTATAATCAAGTGATAATACATTGCTGCCTTCTTTTGAAAGTAAGTATTTAGAGCAAGGCTTGGGCAATGCAAAATTATTCAGTAGCATCACGGTTTCTAGTAAATACCGAATCTGCTCCTAAGATGAAGCAAAAAAATTTTTTTTCTCAGTAGCTTCTCTTGCCCTATTTGCGGCTCATAGACTCTCAACAGAGAAACGTTGCCATACCTAGGAAAGGGTATCTTTTCAATTTCGTTTTGATATAAGTAAGAAAAACCAATCTCGTCGATGAAAGATGTATATTACAGGATATTACAATGTCCCAAAGCCGTTCCTTGTTGTTAATACAGAGGATCCCTTGGACATTGTTGAGGGAGAAACAGGAATACCGAATGGCGCACAATTAATGGAACGTAACTGGCTATTTCTACTGTACGAGTACATCAGCCGCTACAGTTGGGCTTTACAGGTAGGTCGATGCACCCTGGGGTAGTAGTGCACGGTTGGATTAGGATGTATTTTGGTACGATTTCGGTATGTGCTGGTGAGCACATGTGAACCTGTAATTTACTTATCGGCTTGGAAATATAGGAAGAACAAACATGATGCAAACGCACTTTATGACAGGTGGATGTTCGTAAATATGACAGACTGGCGTATCGTTACTAACGGCGTAGAAATAGCCATTGTGTTATATATGAATCTGCCGCACACTGGACACGTTCCATATTTTCAAATAAATAACGGAAAATATAAAACCCACGAAAACTTTATAACCCCATTTCAAACTTGTACACGCAGTTACTCGTAACCGTGGCCAGCAATTAATATTAAAGGCCTTGTAAATTTTGTTAACGAATGACCCAGTAGACTAAAAGGGAAGGGGATAGGGCCTTCCGGGAAGGTAATTAATATATAGGCATAACTATGTCGGTGCTCGTGTTTACCTTGCACACAGTTAGGCCTACCTGCCTCTGCACTTGATGCTGGAGTTAGTTCGTTTTTTTGTTGCTCAGTCTGTACTGCATTTTCTTCCTTTACTTATGCCAGTCTTTTTCTTCATTTAAGTTCATTTCTATTGCTCCCGATATTCTGAAGATAAGAATTCTTAGCAGAAAGGAGTTTAAGAAAACTTTTGCTTGGCATCTCGAAAGCGTTATGGTAATCCTATGAAATCTAATAATTGATAATTAAATTTTATGATTTAATCTACTTCAAGGTTACGATTAGAGTAATGTTTTTTACATACGAACCCCAACAGACGAGAAAAACATACAGTTTGAAATACACATCAAACTTCCATTTCCGATGGCGGTAGTCACAACAATCAATCTAGGAATAACATAAATAACTGTCGTAATTACAAAAATGAACCAGTTAATGGTTATAAATGTTTAATAATGTTAGCAAATGGGTTTTACGTGCGCATACACTGTGAGCCATGCGATTATAGGATTACATCATTTGTGCAATAAAGGTCGATTATTTCATCCCGGTTTGATGGCTTTATCGGTTTTGCATTTTCATGTTATGACAAGGAACTTATCTCCCCTCGTATGCATGTTGCGAGTCAACTCGAACTGAAGTGAGAGGAGGGAACAGTGATGAATATGACCAACTTTATTGTTTACGGTTCCCACACAGTACTTAGAGGAGAGCAAAGCTTTTCCCGAGCAACTGTAGACGACGCAGAGGCGCCAACTCTGGTTCCAGCAACTCTCTTTAAGAAAATATGAGTGTGTGTGTGTGTGTGTGTTTGAGAGAGAGGGAGTATTTGAGAAAGTCACGAGTTTCATTTTTGCATGATTTCCCATAATTTAGAGGGGTAGTTTCTTATAAGCTTTTTATAACGATTTGGTGTCACAAGATTCATCACCTAGGGCACTGCAAGTCTCCTGAAAGGTCACATATAAAAGGAAGATTGCGTTGCTTTGCTTTGTTTCACGAAGCTGAAGACGTCATAGATGAAGTTGCTGAAGGCGTGTTAGTTACTGATGATAAGACTAATGGAAAAGCTGACTTATAAGGAAATTAAGATTTAGCAGCAAGGCAAAGGTTATGG
Source organism: Macrobrachium rosenbergii (assembly GCF_040412425.1). Lineage (NCBI taxonomy): Eukaryota > Metazoa > Arthropoda > Malacostraca > Decapoda > Palaemonidae > Macrobrachium > Macrobrachium rosenbergii. The sequence goes on from NC_089795.1 coordinate 77,345,510, forward strand.
AGCGACTGGTTGACCTGTAAAATAATAGGTGAATGAGAAGGTAGTTTGTTCAGGGTTACAGATGAAGTCATAAAGTACCTTGTAAGCAATATGTCATAGATTAATGAATTTGTGTAAGAGGAAAACTTGTGACATAGAGTGCAAAGCAACGAAGATAAAATTCCCAAAATGATAAAAAAGTGAATTAAAAAAAAAATCAATAGTCACAGGAGCTAAAGCAAGGTATGTGGAATATTTAGAGGTAGAGCTATGTCTGGTACAACTTGCAGACGGTCAGGTATGAACAATTCACAGGTGGTGAAGATGAATCTGGGATATTTAAGACGAGGAACGACAGACAGTAAGAAAGACGTGTTGAGCCGGTAGATAGATAGCTGTGGAGATATATGCAGAATGGGCTGCTCACGTTCATTCGATATATATGTGTTATCAATAAGCACAATGACCGAACTTCTAGAGAAATTACAAGGTCAATTTGGCTATTAATAATATACTAATTAAGTTAAGACAACATTTTGTTCATTAGCGTTGTGACACCTGGATTGGAAGATTGCATTCAAGTGGCTAATTGGTAATGCGTGAGAGAGAGAGAGAGAGAGAGAGAGAGAGAGAGAGAGAGAGAGAGAGAGAGAGAGAGAGTTATTCCTGGAATAAAGGTTTGCTCGCCAATCTTTCTAGTGACCCAGTATCTGACTACCGTAGCAATATAAAGTGTCAGGGGTTAATAAAACACCAGTAGCTATATCATATTCCCTAAGTCTTTTTTCACCTAAGCTATTCTTCATTCCTTCGTGAATCATTCCTCGGGTATCAACAAAATATCTGAAGGGAAAAAAGATCAATGTAGAATGGTGCCATTCAACTAAAGATTGCGGTCAGTTCATTTTTCCATTCTTAGGAACCACAACAAAGGACTCCGAAATGTATAGAATTTCACCTCTTCTATCAGAGCTATTGTGGATTGATGAAATCAGTCCCTGGCTATCAAGAGACTGCACTGCATTGCTTACTTTCATAGTAAGATAATAAGAATTACAACATGTCAGAATACACAGAAGGGAAGTTCATCTCAAAAGGAGATTACGCATGTACAAGAGTATCATATACACACACACATATATATACATATATTTATATATAAATAAATATATGTATATATATAAACTTTTTTATCTATATGACTTAGACCAGCTGAAGCCCCTGGGGCGGTTCCCCGCAAGGAGTGTTACTAATAAAAGTTTTACTAAAAACTCCAGAATTTCTCCATATTTTATAACTGAAATAAAAGATGATCCTAAAGTACATACTTTGCCATTAAAATTCCGAGCTTTAATTTTATGGAACTGCTCGCAGGTAGAGGAAAACATTTGGGACCTTACAAAAGAAAACTCCGTGGCTGTAAATGTAGATAAATATGCCCTGTTAAAACTCTCAAGTATTGCTCCCTCAGCAGACAATTTCACCAAGATGCACGATCCAAAGGGCAGAAATTTCAAAGCTACTTTGCCAATATTTCAAATCGAACCATATGGAAAAACCCAAAATAATTTTAGTCCATTACTGTCCTTAAGTGGTGCAATACTTGCAGGGCGAGTATAAAGTTTTATCAGTCTCTACGAAAATCAAGTTTAAATCTGCTTATGAGAATTGAAAAAAATATGATGGCGAAACACAACCTTTGTACACAGCAATTCAAACTCGCTCTCTCATAATAAGAAATGAGACTGTGACCATGATAATACACACGGCCTTGTTTAGATGACATTATCTGAGACGTTTTCTATCTTAGAAATTTTAACGCACAGCGTTACAGAAACTGAGGATCCTAAATTGTCTGCTAATTGCAGCCTCCAGGTAGATCAAACGGGATGACTAAATGCCAAAAGCGGCTGTCGGTGCGTTTTTTACTTGTTTTTTTCTCATGAACAGTAAGAAGCCTGGAGTCGAATGCAAATGAAATCAATACGTGTTAGATTTACCACAGCTGCGAGAAAAGACTTCCAAACCGTTGAAGATATGGTGGTCACCAACGATATACCACCAGCAGTATCGGTATCACTTTCGTTCGCACCACTTTTTTATCGATGCCAAAACCACCGATGCTTTTCTTTACACCTACCAGCAGACCCTCGAACAATTGCGGGCGTCGTGTTACAAGAAGTGCTAAGCCTATGGAGTCTATATGGAGGCCTTGCTTTATTGTTATGAGGTGGTACTTTTGGCGGGTGGATTACACAGGATTTTTCCCTCCACGCGTTAAGAATAATCTACAGACTATACAAAACTCTCTCTCTCTCCCAATACAGGCCTGCTTGTTATAAACAAGTACATGATAATACGAATACGAACGCACACACAAATAAATAAATCAAAAGACGAAAAAAGGTGAGGATTAATAACAAAGGAAAAGGTAGGACTACCTCTTTAAAGAAGAACGATTATAATATGCAGGGAAGAGAACAGTTAGAAAAAGGATTCCAACGTTTGGCAGTAGAATGAAACAATCAAGATTAAATAGGGGTAAAGATAGCCTGACGGGTGTTACAAGGCCAACCGATAATCGGCGCTCAATGTAACACTTACCTAAAATGACATATAATGGAGAGAGATAGTAAAAAATATCCTGTTGCAAAAGAGTATCGAGTGGTATATGTGTATCTGTAAAACACACACACATGATATGAACAAATTACGTAAATATTCATACAGAACAAACCAAGAAAGACAGTCACCTTGATAAGCAAGCTTCCACGGAAAAGAATACCTATTAAAAAGAAAAAAGAGAAAGATTCAATGTGTAAGACCAGTCAAAACAAAAGTGAAAATAACAAATAAAAGATACACGAATCCAAAACACACGATAATAAATAAACAGCAGTTGAAAGATAAACAACAAAAGGAACATCATGTTCAAAATTAGCGAGTCTCTCTTAAACGCTTCTACCATTAATATCCATAACAGTCAAATTAATGATGTAGGCACTCTACGCAACATGCCTCATGAACGAACTACATCAGATACGCGCAGCCCAGCAACGTGCTAGAAAAAGTTTATTCACATACTGTTATTGCCATATGCCAGTGTATATAATCTTTTAGACGGTGGTACACCCCATAACTATTACCGTCTTCCTCGATGAAACTATCATTTTGTGCATCTAAGATGCTCTTAACACCGAGAGAGAGAGAGAGAGAGAGAGAGAGAGAGAGAGAGAGAGAGAGAGAGAGAGATAACCGCTATAACAATGCCAGAACAAAAAATCTGCAGCAGGCGACAGTTAGACTTACTGCTGGAAAAAATCTGGAGTCAAAAGTAATACTATTACCAATTATGCGGAATGACCAAATTCAATGTTATCAAGAAACTGTGAATCGTCGAACTGGAAGCATTGGTAGCGGACATTATTGACAGTCTTTGCCTTGTCCTCGCTGAAAACCTTTAAAGAGAGAGAGAGAGAGAGAGAGAGAGAGAGAGATCAGAATTAACATGAAGTACTCAAACAATAGTTTGTTGTGAGCTGTGCTCACAGACGGAGGAAATTAAGAGGTAACCAAGAGCTTACGTGAAGAGTAATATTTTTAGTTCACATTTCAAGCAAAATATGAAGTACAATAATAACAACAAATAAACATTAAAACAACATAAACACGAGAGGAAGATAAAATTCGACATCAAAATGGTCCTTATCACGAGACGCTCGCAAATCCTTAGAGTCTACATTACCCATTATTACGATGGTATTTACGACCTTCGGTAGCGTATGGCGGTTATAAGGGGGAATGGGCGGTTAAATTTGGTCATATTTTATAGGACGATTATACAGAGGGATTGCAAGGGGATGAAAACTACAGGGGGCGATCAGGAAAGGTCGGACTAGTGTGGAGAGGCTTGTTGCGGGCCACGTTGCGAATGTGCTGCTGGATGGTCAGCTCAGTCTTACAGATAAGTTTGGTTGTATGAAGCATAGGCCTAAAATCGGGCTACCTAATACAGGTTTTTACACAAATCTTTCACCATTCACTCTCCCCGCTTACAAGCCGTGTTTTACTTGATCATATTAAAAGGTGTTACGAGAAATCATTAGACATTTGCCACACGATGGCGCATCGTAATTGGCCTATTTAAGTGTGCACATATACCTACCTACAGAATGGTCATTAATTTTACAGTAACCTTCCACATTAATTTAGCAGTAACATTTCACAATCTATATTTAGGGATGTTTAGTTTGTAATTATTCCCACGAATTAATTCGTGGATCACAAAACTTTCAAACTAGCGTTTCCTGTTCCGCGTGTGTGAAGCTTGAATGGTTTATCGTTATAAATTGGAGCCTTGTTTCAGATAATTCGCTCGGCGTAATTAACTTTAGGGGTATATGTGCTTCAACGTGCAGAAGAAATCGCATATCATCGTTCGTTCAAGGCCACTGAACTATCCTATAACAATATTAAGTTCAGCAAGCGAAATTTAGTGTGCGTACGCCGAGGGGGTTTTGCATTCTGAAAAATCACAGCAAAAATTCTCAACAATAAAAACTATCCTTCAAATTGGTTAACTAATGTACTAGATTTGGAACCATATTAAGAAGTGAGAGAGGGAGAGACAGAGAGAGAAAGGGTTGGTTACCTTACTTCACAACTCAGACAACCTCTGCAGAGGGATCCCATTGAATCGACACTCCCCTGGAACCCGCTGGCCCTGGGATGATCCCATTACCGGTTGCATCATTTGGAAAAGTTTCCCTTTTCCTCCTAAAAAGGTCTGGAAACATCCTGAGTGAAAATAAAAAAGGTACTGTGTAACTGAATTCTCCTTTTATAAACCTTAAGTTATCGTCTATTTCTTTGTTAGATTTACATACTGATTCTTCCCAAGGAACAGGATGTACTAAATTTGGTCTCGATGACGAAATGAATACTATGGGAATCAGCTACTCTGGAGGAATGTATGTACAGTAAAAAAAAAAAAAAAGTTTCATTCAATTTCATAACTTTATTTATCGTAAATTCCTCTTCATAGTACGAGTTGCTATTCCGTCGTGCAAAACTTAGCCCATTCACTAATCGTAAAAACAGTATGAAAATATAATATTAGTTATGATTATAATATCAATATAAAGCACCGTATTAACAGAAACGCTGGTTTGTGTATAACTGCGGAAAAGCCACAAATTACTTCAACATCAAATAAGTCAAGATTCATCTGATATCCCCACTAAAGTATGCATCAGATTATTACCAGGAAAGAATGCTATTTGCCCGGAGACGAAATACGCGTAGAATTATACAATGTGCAAGACTGTTCTCGGGATCATATGTGAAGGAATAATGAAATGCAAATGGAATAGGCAGGAAATGGTGTAAGACCCGGCGGTTACGTCATATCATTCAACTAACTGTGATTGACGAAGTTACACGCTCTTCTTCTGGCTCCTATTCGACTGACTGTACACTGACAGTTTACCAGCAAATAGAATGTGGCGTATTTACCCACGAAATTCAGGCAATAGAGTGAAACGCCGTTAATAGAAACAAAGTCATCCTTATTCACAAGGAAAAAAATTGGAAAATTGTGATAATTCATTTTCTTGGTTGGCAGAGGGATTTCTATATGGATGTAGTTCTTCATTGGAGGGGTGGGTAGAGCTCTCGGCTAGCACGCTGTTGGCCCAGCGTTCGACTCTCCGACCGGCCAATGAAGAATTAGAGGAATTTGTTTCTGGTGATAGAAATTCATTTCTCGTCATAATGTGGTTCGGATCCCACAATAAAGTGTAGGTCCCGTTGCTAGGTAACCAGTTGGTTCTTAGCCACGTAAAATAAATCTAATCCTTCGGGGCAGCCCTAGGAGAGCTGTTAATCAGCTCAGTGGTCTGGTTAACCTAAGATATACTTATTTTTTTCTATATGGATGTGGCCATGAAACACCGGCACCTAATGAGAAGTTGCATATGATTAATGTAAAAAATAATACAAATAGTGTAAAACGTCATATGAATGAGGACGGATTACATATTTTAATTCTGTGAATAATTCAGGTCTGTGATTTGACTTTATTACAAAGATTTTGTAAATTTGATCGTTGTTTTTAAAATTCGATATATGATGCAAAGGTTCGACATGTGATATAAAGGTTAAGCCCAGAAAGACAAAATTGTATATTTTTTTTTAATAGCAAGCTTCCTATTGTGTAAAGATCAATATGAACAATTATCTAAACTTCAAGAAACTGAGCGGATAAAATAAATACACAGCATTAACTTTAGACGTAAAGTGACAAAGGAACATCTATAATATATATTTCATGCAATGTTTTTAGAAATAAAGTAAAGGATGGTGATCAACCTGTAAATTATTTCATATTGAAATGCAGAGTAGCATAAATAAATATAAAGATAATCGTACCACAACTTGGCTATCAATAATAAATAAATATTGGAAATATCCCACAAGTAAAGAAAAAAAGATATACCCCACTCTCTCTCTCTCTCTCACTGATGTCTAACTCCATTTGTCTCTTTAAAAGAGGCTGGTGTTCACATCACTCAGCAGTACCCACATGTGCGCATACTCTATTCAACATACCCACTCATACCAATGATGGGAACCCTACTACCTTGCCCATCAAAATCCCCTAATAATAATTCACCCTCTCTCTCTCTCTCTCTCTCTCTCTCTCTCTCTCTCTCTCTCTCTCTCCCTATTGTCACACATCCTCAATTCGATCCAGCTTAAAAGTAAAGGAAACCTGAGCGCAGCAGCTGTTCTCTCCACATCTCTTCGTTCGTTCTGAATGAGCTTACGGCCCATGAAATCGACGAGACGAAAAACCGTGTCAGAATCTTTCGGACGAGCGATCATCGATATCGACACCTTCATTATCTTCATTAGGTGAGGAGCACCTAAACCGGTCACAGTGTTTCCTCGCTCCGTCCATACCCAACGCCCATTTTTTTTTTTATTCGTCTCCCAAAGCGTGGGCTGGGTACGGCCAAAACAGTGTAATATATCATCATTATTAGGTCCTACCGGGAAGGCTAGGGGTGTACGTATTCTCTTCGGTGGCCGTCTGTCTGCCTGATTCATTCTCTCTTTTAAGAGAGAGAGAGAAAAAAGCTAAAAAGATGCATGAATGAAACTGTTTTGAAGGTGTGGATAAAGTTTTAACAGAATATGTAAAATACATGTACCGCTGCATTCGGGATGCTTGTGATCTCTCTTTCTCTCTCTGTAAAAGAAAGAAAAAAAAAGCTAAACATACTGTACATATGAATGAAAACGTTCTGAAGAAGTGGACAAAGTTTTAACCCATCTCTATGTAGAATAGAGGTACTGATGCATTTAGGATGCTCCTGATATCTAAGTAAGTATACCTTAGTTTAACCAGACCACTGAGCTGATTAACAGCTCTCCTAGGGCTGGCCCGAAGGATTAGACTTATTTTACGTGGCTAAGAACCAATTGGTTACCTAGCAACGGGACCTACAGCTTATTGTGGGATCCGAACCACATTATACCGAGAAATGAATTTCTATCACCAGACATAAATTCCTCTAATTCTTCATTGGCCGGTCGGAGAATCGAACACGGGCCTAGGAGAGTGCTAGCGAGTACGATATCGACCCACCCAATGAGGAACTGATCTCTCTCTCTCTCTCCCCTATTATCTGAAATACCAGACTTCAAAGCATTGTTTTCTTGTTCTAAAGCATTATATGAAAATAAAAGAGCAAATTGTTTAATACACGAATATAGACTTTTATTGCCTTTTGAATTGCGCAGCAAATAATTAAAGAATAACCAAGTCAAAATTGTTACTATTACCCTTTTGTTCTGCCTAACGGCCTTTAGAAGACACAACAATGAAACAACACTTGTTTGCAAGGTGACGTCAGTTGAATGGTATGACTGTGCTTTTGGGGGAAACCATTGTTATCACTGCGAGTGAGTATTTAACAATGCTATTACGAACAAGAGTCTAAAACCACTTTCATATCAATCTGTCGGGCTTTAGAAGGGATTTGATAAAATCCCGTTTGCAAAATTTCCCCGTGATGATGAGACATTCCCTTGGTTTTAAAATAGTCGTTATAAAACTAGGCCTAAACATTTATACGCTAATTGTTTCCATTTACCAATTGTCACTACAGAGCTTTGTGCGGTTAATAATTACTGTTCTAATCCAATACTGTTAATTTTTAATGATTATTGCGTGCAGAGTAGGGTCAATGTGTTAATATGCAAATATAGACAAAAAATGTAATTATCTTACATTGCACTTGCTCTTTACTGAAATATTCCTAAATTAGCATGTCAGCTAATCATAAGGAATTGCGTCCGTATATATATTATTAAACATCAATTTCGAGCATTATTCAGCAACTCGGTTGCTGTTAAGAAATTATAATAATACATTAGTTACAGGTTCAAAGATAGGTCGCTTTTTAAAGCTTTGAAAGCAACTTGCGTGCGATTGTAAATTTTTATCATCATCAATATTCATGCGTTTCAAACATCTTAAGTCCAAAAGTTCAAAGTTCTTGCGATTTTTGCACGAATACTTAAATTTATTCAGTATTCTTTGACCCAACAGGTACTAAGTTCTCTTATCGCTGATGAAATTTACTCAGTAAATGGTTCTTTATATCGGTAAATGATTGATAACAGTTAATGACTGATAACAGTTACTTTAGATTTAATAGTTGTTTTGCCCCTTATCAAAACTGATAATCGTAAGAAAATCAATGCACATGAACGATTTTCTTTCTACCACTTTCAGACGTTGTCTTCTTCACCATATTAATAATATTTAAATGCTTTCCTTATCTCATTTAATATCAGAATGCTTGGCTGCTCCTCTTCATGAACAATTTGAGTCTGGAAGTGATTATTTTTTTCTATCTTGGGTGTTTTATTTGTATAAAATATATACAGTTCTTACAAAATTAGTTTTTCAGTGGTAGGAATATTTTCAATATTTCCTGTAAATTTTACTTGGTTTTTAAACCATGAAGTGATTATTTGCTTATAGTTAAGGAACGAATGCTTCCATTGCTTTGAATCATCGGGAGAATGGTTCTTGTTACATTAATTAATGAACGAGTGGGTTCATGTACCTTTAATCAACGTGTCTACAGTACTGTTACTTTTAAACAATGGTTAACGGACGCCTGTTTTCCAATCTTCAAGTTAATAAGCCCACTGATATTTATTTACACATCGATGAACACTCAGTTTCTGTTTCTTTTTTTTCTTTGCAGCACTTGCTTGGTTTTTTTTTTTATAATATTTATCAAGAGGAGTAGTGTTTATTTTAATCTCGTATATTTTTTTTTTCATCATCAAGTAACTTCTCCCTTTAGGGGGTGGCTTCGAAGAAAAATAAGTCACTCGCACATTAATACTTTAGCAGCTGAACCATAAAAGAACCCCGTGCAGAAAACTCCCACATCAGCCGCTTCATACACCTCCACATTAGACTCATCAGCAGCACGTTATATGATCTGCACCTTTTACTTCTTATCTTGCACGTTCTCTAGGCTTCCTAGGTATTAAGAACAAGCCTTTCCAAGACCTCGTGCACAACATTTATCCATCACTTCCTAAACCTTCCTTTCCTCCTTATCCCTAGTGTTGGTGAATTATACATTCGTTGCACTAACCTATTCACCTCAATTTCTTCGACGTGGCCAGACCATCTTAATACACTCGGAATCATCCTTCACTTATGGTAAACATTTAACCACCTCTACGTATTTCTGCTTTCCTCACCATTGCCATTCTTCTCGTTTATATAAAGTATGCAAACATTTCATATCAACAGCTTAAAAATGATTTCCTTTCATCCACACCTCACTTCCACAAAGGAGAGTTGGCCCAACAATCCACTCATACATTTGGAAAATCCAAGTCTCCTCCCAATCTTTTCCACACAGCTTGCTACTTTTCTTGCTTCACCTATTTTGACTCACCTATTCTCTCATCCTATAATCATCCATCACACTGACCTCCAGATACCTATAAAAACCATCTGCTTCCATCCTTCCACTCATCCTTATTATTAATCATTGCCCATCTTCCTAGATTCCATTTATTATCACAACATTTTCAAACTAACTGTTTCACTAGTTTCTGGAGTTTCTCTTCGCTACTCCCGGTCAGTACTGTATTATCTGCTATCCCAAATTAATTCTATTCCTGCAAGCAGCAGCCATTCCACACACCATTCATGACTTATTTTTCCACCATTTGTGTAAACTGCCCCATCACTTCATCCACAAAGAAACTGAACAGCCGTGGGGGCAAAATACCCTAGTTTCAGAAACGCTTTTACACCGAACCAAATCAGTCTCCCATCTACATATTCCAACAAACTTTGCTTCTATCATAACACCTTTAATTACTTTCAATAAGTATATTATATCCTTAATATTTTCCAAATTGTTTCTAATGGTTTTATCGTAAGCTTTATCTAGGCCTATGTATGACACACAAGGCTTTTCCTTACTGTTTTTGATCCCTGTATCTCTGGCCCTAACACTGCGGTCCCCATGACCCAAATATGAAATTATACAAATCTGTTACACACACAGATATATGTGTGTGTGTGTGTGTGTGCGTGCGTGGGGACACGTGTCCTAGTGGTTATGACTGTCACCTCACCAGCTAGAAGATCAAGATTTCAAATGTCTTGCAATATGGGGATATATTAAAACCTATTTGCCGTAGACTGTAATATGCTGCAGCCGGGGTAACGAAAGTCGTAAGGTTGGTAGCATCATTTCATAATATTAGTCTCACCTTCAAAGATAAAAGTGTACACAAACGCGCGCGCGCACACACATATATGTATATATATATACATATACACATACATTGTGCATTTATGTGTGTGTGTCCGTATGAAGAACAAAAAAAAATGGACAAAGCATTCCGCGCCTGAATTGTCTTTCCAATGAAAATAAAAAAAATACAACCAACCCACAAACTCGGACCGCACCAAGCCAGAAGAGCACTTTACAAGCCCATTCTGTTGCTGTTAGGGAGCCCACCCACTGTCATTCATAAGTCTGGGTAATGATCCTGACCACAGGGATAGGTCTCGGCATACAAGTGACTACCGTTATGGAACGTGAGTGTACACTCATTCAAATATGACATGAAAGACACCGACCTTTCCCAGCTCTCTTGGGGAACCATCAGCACGACTGTGCAACATACTGATCACATACTGTACTTTGTAAAATAAGAGTTACCCTGTAGATAAATAATGATATCAAGGTTTTAAGTCTTATAAACACTAAAAGGGCCATTTTTACATCAGTAATTAAACTCTAGCAATACTATGTCAAAATGTCCTTATTCTCTAGATTTATTTCAAGCGTTCCCTCAACCAGCAAATAGTAGCCTCAAAATAGATTATGGAATTTGACACTAGTTAAAGATATCTCTTGAAGATATTTCGCTACTGCTGCTGCTGCTGCTACTACTACTACTACTACTACTACTACTACTACTACTACTGTTCCTCCTGATGCTACAACTACTATTTATTACAAAAAAAAACACTAAAAAATAAAGACAAAAAATGGAACCTCACCAGTGCACCTCTAATTCACAGCCAACGCAGAATTATGACAGGAACTTGATGCTGGATACCTAAACAATGATTATCATCCTAAGCACCACACTGAAATGCTCGAGGTCTTACTATACGAGTCTGAGAAGCATCATTCATGAAAAAATATATAATTCGACTCTTAAGGTACAAGTTAGGTCTTCGGTCTTTCACGAAAAATTAGATACTCTTAATTTTAATATTATACGTCAACCGTTTCGGGTCTTTTCACCTCCTCCGCCCACTTGTGGATAAAAAAAAATACATATATATATGTAAAACGGGTACAGTCGAAAAATTCTCTCTCTCTCTCTCTCTCTCTCTCTCTCTCTCTCTCTTCTCTCTATATATATATATATATATATATATATATATATATATATATATCTTTTTAATATACATAGATTTTATATATATATATATATATATATATATATATATATATATATATATATATATATATATATGTGTGACTTTTTTATCACATCACCGTGATTCATATTCAATCAGTAAGCTACAAACGTCTTTTAATATCCAATTCGCTCTACCTCGGAAATAATATATTTTCATATATGTACCGAGGGTAATTTTTTAGTTGATAATATATATATATATATATATATATATATATATATACAGAAAACATCCGTGGCATTAATGAAATAAAATAAAAAAGAAAATATATGAATGAATAAATAAATAAATAAATGAAACAAACGCTGGGATAAATCCAAAGCGTCAGGCCTAAAGTAATCCTAATGATGCTAGATGATGAGCCCTTGAAACAAAAATCATATAAGCCTGTCAAGCCAGACAGGAGGGAGAGAGAGAGAAAGAGAGAGCAATATATAAAGGTAAGGTGATCTTCATAGGGGTTGCTCTAATCAGGGATGTCCTGTCCATCTTCGCAGGAATGGATGAGGGAACGGTGGTGCCAGTTCATTCTTTTTTTTCCGTTATTTTCTTCGGCTTTATGTCTTTAATTAACTTATATTAACATTTAATTCATCAAGGCTTTGCTATTATTCATGGATGCATTTTAAAACTGTTGCATTTAATTTTCAAAGAAAGTGCATTCATTCTATTTATTCCGTTATTTTCTTCGGCTTTATGTCTTTAATTAACTTATGCTAACATCTAATTCATCAAGGCTTTGCTATTATTCATGGATACATTTTGAAAGTGTATACATTCGATTTTTTAATACAGTGCATTCATAAAACGCTGTCCTTCAAAATCACCCTGATCAGGAAATTAATAGTTGGTTATCAATCGCTTCTTATCCTGTCGTTCAGATTGCACATGAAATATTATACGCAGATATTTACGCTTAAAATCGATATTTACGTTGTATTTCCTTCCATTAGATAGGTACACTAAAATAAAACAAGCCATTTTTCACCACGAAATACACATTCGAGATTTTTACAGTTTGCTGAAGTTCCATAATACTGTATCGAGAGAAATTATTTCGCTGACCGCTAACTAAAAAATATCGGATTCAGTCTGACAGAGCGACCTTGGGGAATTTTAACCATGCTTTCAACTGTACTTAACAGGATTCTCTTTTGGAAAATCTATACTGCTGCTACTGATCCTATTTAACATTGACAGACTGACTTGAAAAATGTTATGGGATAAGATTGTTTACTTGATGAACAGGGATATCCACGTTGTATAAAGGAACATTTCGCGACTCCTCCATCGAAAAATATCAATTTTAACCTTGAAAACGTTAAGTATACCTTAGTTTTAGCAGACCACTGAGCTGATTAACAGCTCTCCTAGGGCTGGCCCGAAGGATTAGACTTATTTTACGTGGCTAAGAACCAATTGGTTACTTAGCAACGGGGCCTACAGCTTATTGTGGAATCCGAACCACATTGAAGGCAGCAGTAAACCAAATCTGAATATATTTCCTGTTGGGATGTTCTTGAAATAAATACTTATGCTTTGCGCTAATCCGACTGCTGAATTTTGATTTCTGATTACTGCCGAGAAATTATTCACACAGGTTCAGATACTTGCACAATCCCCCATTATTCGAAATAAAATACCACATAATTAGTACTGCATTCAAATAATATTAAACTGCTCCGTGGACGTCTAATTGGCATCGCTATGAATACCATTTAGGCATTTTGTTTATATCGGCTAATGTTATGAGTCGGCGTTCCAGTTAGTTAATCAAATAATTTTAGTTCGTGGTTCGAGTTATCATTGCGATTATAATTCTTAACAGAAACTGCATTTCATTGCATACAACTACATTTATTAACAGAAAGCTACTTTTCTTAACAGACAAATAAATAGCAGTTTCCTTCAGATCAAAGATGTACAGTGCCAATCAGCGCTACCTCTTAAATTAAGGAGGACAATGGGTTCAGACGGCTTGCCAATTTAATCCTGTTTTTTGACACACGATACATTTACATGACGGACACGTCCATCAGACAGAATTTTCGTTTGCAATGACGGCTCTTGAACATCGATGATGAGTTTAATCAGCTGTCGAGTCTCCCGTCCTAGAATACCAACGCTGATTAAAATCATCACATCAAATTCTTGCATTCAAAGGTCAACAGAATCTAGACAGTTCTCCGTTACCCTGAATCTCTTGTGCTTTGATATTATTTACTCAATTTCTTAAAATTGCATCCCATGAATAATCTCTTGATTATTCTCTTGATTATCTTGACTTTATTCTTGACATAATTATAACGTACTATTCAGTGACCGGTCATATCTACTGGCCGTATGAGCACAATAGTCGTTTAACAAATATTTAATAATTGTTGAGAGGAAATACATACAGCTTATCAGGCTTAGAGAATGAAGAATACGGTTAATGCACCAGGTAAACAAAGCAATCCGTGTTAAACGGGTTTCCTAAACACACCTCTAAATGTCAGTTCAACCAATTTTAAATGTCAGTCAATTACGTAATATTTAGCCATAAGGAAACACTGTATGAGGATTACATACCTGTCGAGCGCACCAATGATTCATTCGTAGAAGAAAACTGGAATTAACTGGAAATTGTAGAAAAGAAAGACAGAATATTAACAATACACGTCATAAAGATCCTAGCATTGGAAGTCAATAGAAACTAGAAGCTACAAAGAACGCAACATTCAATAACTGCTACATAAACTAGTAAAATACTGTATGAGAAAGATTGCAAACGCACACACTTACTTAGATATTAGGCCGTTCCCCTTAACAGGGAGTGGTTCCAGGAAAAAAAGCAACAGTAAAACTTACTCTAAATCTGATTGTGAACTTCCATAGATGGCTCATCAGCAACGTGCTGAATCCCCTTACACACACTCTGTGCCATTCACTTCTATCTTGCACACATTCTCGAGCTTCCTAAATACTAATGTCTTTCCTCTCCAAAATCTTTTTCACATCATTTACACAACCCTTTTAATGTCTTCCTCTTCTCCCTCTCACTGAAGCTTCTGGATCACACACTCCTCACCATCCTGTCATCACCCATTCTTTCTACATGATCGAACAATCTCAAAATACAGTGAACTATCTTTTCACTTACGCTTACCATTTTACCACTTTTCCGGATCTCCACACGTCTTAGCTATTCAATTCTACTTACAAAACATATGCTGCAAAAGCTCTTCCTCTGAACACCTTCAACCGTTTTCGTTTTCCTATCACTGGCATTTAACACCCGCAATTTATCTCCATTAAGGAGAGTTGGCTCAACAACTCCATCATACATTCCAACCTTGTCTTCCATACAACATTCAAAATCTCTTTCCAATCTCTTGCACACACCGCTACCTTTCTTGCTTCACCTCTTCTGCAATGCCCCCTTTCTCATTCGATTATCAAACATTAAGTTTACTTCAAATTTTCTATACAAATCAATTGTTTCCATTCTTCAAACATCATATACAGTATATATATATATATATATATATATATATATATATATATATATATATACAGTATATACAAATTATATATAGATATATAAATTTATATATATATACATATATATATATATATATATATATATATATATATATATATATGATAGTCTACTGTTGTTTCTAAACCAGGCAAGGTCCGATTACTGCAGAGGACGAAGCAATTATCAATTATAATTCCCTTGGGTGTAAGTCATTTCCAAAGTAAAGTAAATTGAATATTACAGGAATATTTGTGGCATAATACTTTGAACACACACGTGTGTGTGAATATATATATATATATATATATATATATATATATATATATATATATATGTATATATATATATATATATATATATATTTATATATATATATATATATATATATATATATATATATATATATATATATATATATACATATATATTATATATATACATATATATACACACGTATATATGTATATATATGTAATGTATGTGTATGTATGTACAAGGAATCAGGAAAACAGACAACTTATATCCGTTCATTAGAAGGTAAATGCGTGCTACAAATTCCGGTATTTTAATTTTTTAGCTCATTTATTCAGATGAAAGAATTTTAATAACATTTCTGGTGATTTCAGCAATTTTTTTTTATTAACTGTTTATATAACTGACTGCGCCACAAAAGGATGACATAATTCGATAAAAAAAAAATGATGAAAATTACTGCAATCATGGAGCTTTCCCATGGTATATAAAACAACAGGCTGGTTGGTTTTACCACTAAACACATGAATCGCTTGTCCGAGTGACCAGTAGATTATGTTTAGCAGCACTTCATTAGGACGGGTTTCAATTAGAAGATTTTAGGAAACAAAAAATTCATCGGGGACACATGTTAGAAAAGTGTTTAACTCTTGTGTCAGCAAATTTAATAAAAGTGCTTCAAAAGAAGCGATAGGTGACCCTAGCAGCACCAAAATTAGTTAACCTTACAAGGCTCTCAGTTATAGCTCTGAGTTTAAGAACGTCTGTGCAGAAAAACCCCATACCATTTTCG
This sequence comes from Macrobrachium rosenbergii, assembly GCF_040412425.1. Lineage (NCBI taxonomy): Eukaryota > Metazoa > Arthropoda > Malacostraca > Decapoda > Palaemonidae > Macrobrachium > Macrobrachium rosenbergii. Next base: position 77,362,112 of record NC_089795.1, read on the forward strand.
CTTCTCTAACTGCATTCCATCTACGGTGTTCGCTTTCAAACTAGGTATAGATTCATATCTTACAGGACCATTACGTTCGGAGTCATTACAATGTTTTACACCGAAGTTTATTAGTATTCATTTAAAACAGGCGAACTTCTCACAGACCTCCCAACCATCCCCTGTAAATTTAAAGCTTGCTCACCTCATAACCACATGAAGTCTGGCTGTTGAACTGAATCTGTCTGCTCTTTCGCTTGTGTGTCTGCATTTTTTTTATCATTTTCTCCCTTGATGATCATGCATCCCTCGCCCACTTAAGCGAGTTTTAGCTCTTGCACAATAACTTTAATCCAGATATCGATTACCTGCCCTTCGGGTGACGTGTAAGTCAGCTGTGAGTTAATTACTTCAACCAATGCAATAATTTACAGATGAATATGTATCCATTATGAAGGGAAAGAGATGACTCATTCAAGTATAAGAATGAAAAACTAATGACATCTGGATGCAGGTGTGAGTTTCATTTCCTTTTACTAGCTTGCTCTCATTTGGCGGGAACGTGACAAAGGAAAATGGGGAAGTTAATAACAGAAGACCAGGACAGCACTTGGGAAATAACATTTTAATAATGAAGCAGACTATGAGAGGAAGTTAAGTTTTTCGGTTTTAAATGCACTCGAGTATGCTAAAAGTCACTCTAAATAAACATTTGCCACATTAAATTCTCTCATTTGAAAATAGAATACGAGGCGTAAAAACGACGTGTTCTCATTACGTAAAAATGATAAGTGTTAAAAATGATAAGTGTTCTAGTTACAATTATTTATGTAAATTTCAGAAATCGAAGCTGGCCGACATACGTATAATGATCGAATTAAAGAAAACACTGGACAATAATAAATTAGGAAAGCAGCTATTTATAATACTTCATGAGCTCAAGAGAAGTCATTTTCGTTTGTTCGGGAACTGAAGGTGTTGAATTTGTGGAGTATTGTATATGGAAATGTCTTTGCTGTTTGGGTGAAAATCCAATTCATGACGAGTTAACCTTCTTTTCATTACAACAAGGGGAAGGCGTGTAATCACTTTCTATAAAAAATTCTCAATGATTTACCTTAAACAACTAAAATAATGCTCTTTACAACAGGTGATTTAAGAATCTTCCACTCAATTAAAAATGCCTTGACAAAAAGAGTAAAAATTTACAGACTAACAAGTTATCCATTATATTACAGCTACTCTGTAACATGCCTTTTACCGTCACGTAAAATTTTTTTATCATCTAGAGATAAAAGTTTTTAATCAAACAGCAAAAGGAATAGGTACTGTACCTCGTTATTGTACTGTATACAACCAACACATTAGGAGACCATCTTCAACATTCATTCATGGCTAATCGAGGGTGACTTCAGTAAAATTAAAAAACTGATAGAAAGTGAGACCTATCGTGCTTTACAGAGGGTGGAGATCGAACCATCCTTTGATCTTAAGGAGAATGGAGAAATTGTCTTTTAGACCAATGTTACTCTTCAGTAGAAAACTGACAGATTTTTTTTTTTTTTTTTTTTTTAGAATTTTGTAAGTTTTACTAAAAGTCTACTGACATGCTCAATCTCATTAATAAAAAATAAACATTTCTTATTGAAGATCTATTGTAATGATAGTTTAATTTATCAACATATTAAACTATCATTAAAAAAGATCTTAGAAAAAAAGCCTTCGAAATCAATACGAGGAATATATTACCGAATGGAATTAAGAATGAAATAAAAAGGCAAATTAAATATATTAAAATATCCCTAAGTTCCCGAGCTTATATGATATCTAAAGGACAGAGCTGTACAACAACACTGCCATCCACGCAAAAAGCACCCTAAGCTTCTAATCTCCTTAGCCTTTCAAGAAAAACAAAAGAAATAATAGAGGAGAATAAAAAAGGAGGGTAAAACATAATCTTCAGATCAAAAGGAAGACCGTCTGAGGCTGATTTCCAGATAAGGCGGGTCGAGGGAACCAGCCTTATTAGAAATGCTCTGAAAGGGGTTTCCCCGGCCTCTAATCACCAAGGGTGAGGAGGTAAGGTACTTGGAGGGCTTTTGCACGAGTGGCCTAACTAAACCTTTCTCTCTCTCATCCCTCTCTCTCCCACTCACACCGTCCTTCTAATTGAAAAGGCGTAATAACAGGATAAAGGCCGCAGTGGTTTTCAGGAAGGGCAGGCGAGCCATTGCGGCGGTAGTTTACGGAATGAAGACTATATGATTGAAGTTGCGTTTTTTTTTTCTTCCACATAATTTTCTTCTTATTATTATCTTAATAACCGGATGTGATTGAAGGTTACGGACACGAAACAGTTTACATGGCGGGTGGAGTTTGAGTAATCTCTGACAGCTTAAAGAAATAAAAGACATGCAACGTTAATATTAGGCTATTTATATATTCTTGTTATCATTATCGTAACAACGGGGTGCACAAAGAAGTCCGGAAATGTTGGAGTTGGAAGAGAACCTTATTTGAAGAAAGCTTAATTATGGTGCAGGAATTGAAGAAATAAACCTGGAGGAGTTCCTATAGTAATAAATCATTTACATAGCACGTAGTCCCTGCTATTTGAGTCGTAAGCATTATTACTAGCGTCTTCACTAACCTAAGGCCCTATGGCTATGTGTACAGCCATTGCAACTGTTTACATTATATACATAAGTAAGACATTAAACGTTCTACGACCACTGACAGAAACGGCAGCAAACTGTCCATGGACAGTTCATAAACAAACAAAACAGTGAAATTACATTCACATCAACGCTAGGCCTAACCATAATTTCGGGTGTAATACAACACCTCCAATTAATACAGCACTAACAAACACGTAAATGGGTTTGTCGACTAGTCACTAAACATCAAAGGTTCTTGTCCGTTCCTCTGAATAGACGTTTACGTAAATCCGACCACAATAACTCGTGTCCCTCGATAACGTAAAGGTGAACTGACCATGCCTACTAAGGCCAAGGGGATAAATAACCCACCAACAGGTAGGGAATATCAGTTAAGCATATGAGTGAAGAGAGGCGCTGATTTTCATCGCCTGTCTAATGAGGCCGGTGGAAAAAAATGTGTCCATAAACTTAATCTTTCTAGTTACAGCCTTTCAGCCTTGCATAAAAAAAAGTACTTTTAAATTACAAAATATTTACCGAAAATTAACAGATCTATAAAATATAAGAAAAAGATGGTCGCCCTTTTTGAGGTAAACAATACTGGCAATTAATTCTCACTCCTTATAGCTTGCAGAAACTGACATTTGAAGTATTATAGTTAATATATATACATTATATATATATATATATATATATATATATATATATATATATATATATATATATATATATATATATATATATATATATATATATATGTGTCAGAGAGAGAGTCAGAGAGAGAGAGAGAGAGAGAGAGAGATAATAACTTAAGCCTTAAACGTTAGCAACTAAGTACCTGGAAATACCGCTCCAAGTCCTATCAAAGAGAAATCTGAAAATATCACACGCACACACAACACTCAGAGAGAGAGAGAGAGAGAGAGAGAGAGAGAGAGAGAGAGAGAAGTAAGGGGCATTACAGACTTGATTCCAGCTTTCAATCTGGAAACAGAACGAAACGCTGGACCGATGTCCTTGGTACAGGCCGGCCAGAACAAATGCCATCTGACACTGGACCATAATACGCATGTGTCCATTGGGGCTCGTACAGGAATTTCTCACGTGACTGGAAATATCGTATGCTGCTAGATTCCAGAATAGCATGACTTTACGGTACAAAATCAGTCCGTGAACTGATTGAACTGGATGAGCAATGTAACAAAAACTGTTGCAAGTTCATTCAGTCTTTAGAAATGGCATGATTTTATGAATAAGACAGCAAAAACTAGGTACAACCAGAGGCAAAAAAGAGATTAAAAAAAAACACTGTCAGAAAACGACTATACAAAAAATATCAACATGAAAAAAGATAAAAACATACAGACGGAAAAAAGTAACAAAAAAAATATTTTCGGAAGGAAAGAAGAAATGTCTTACAGATACATAAAACCTGCTGGGAATCACATTAACCCAAGTGATCTTGGCACTTCTCCAAAGTGGATATTAAAAAAAGGAAAAGGTAGGAAAGGGGACAGATGAATCCACAGGGAATACACGATGAAGAGAGAAAAATGAATCCATCTTTCAACAAGGGGGAAAATGAGCGGGTAAATCTTTTGAGAAAATGGAGACGAAAATGGAAAGATGAGTCTAATGTGAAAATGAGAGGAAAAAGGAAATATGAATTCGTTGTGATAATGAGGAGAAAAATTTTCAATCAAGGATCCCTCACTGAAATAAGAGGAAAAGTACTTGGTAAATCTTGTGAAAATGGAAACGAAAAAGAAAAGATGAATCCATTGTGAAAATAAGAGGAAAAGAGACAATAATATTTCGGGTGAATAACACGACACAATTTTGGGTTTTTTTGAGGACGATGAAGCGACGAATTCCAGATGAAATGCAGACAGCAGGAGTGATGGAATATTAGAAAAGGAGACGAGGGAAAAGAAAAATAAAAACACAAACAGGCTGAGTGATGAATGGAGTGAGAGCTAATGTATCTAATGGCGTCATAAACCCCCCCCTCTCTCTCTCTCTCTCTCTCTCTCTCTCTCTCTCTCTCTCTCTCTCTCTCTCTCTTCCTGTTCATGTTCATATAACTCTGGTTAATCTGATATTCATCGTTAGTGTTGTTTCGCCTCTAAATGTCTTCATTTTTTCAAAGCATCTTTAATTTTAACATATGTAGTAAGGTATGTACATCTAAAATTATTTCGTATTCCCAACATGTGTGTATATATATATATATATATATATATATATATATATATATATATATATATATATATATATATATATATATATATATATTATATATATACATATATATTATATATATATATTATTTATATACAGACGTATGTATAATATATGTACATTTTCTAATAATTTTCCTTTGCATTTGTTTTTTAAAATGCTTTGATTTCTTATAGATGAAGGTCCTTTACGCGCACGCATATTGCAACCACTCCTACATACAACAGTAATGCTGCTAATATAGAAGACTGGCTGATGTCGGCAAGTTGCTAAAACCCATATTAACCAAAAGTGTGGAGTAACATCTTCTACCCATTTACCTTCAACCTCGCAATCAGCTTCAATGTTTACGTCTTTGCAAATCAGATAAGAAGGATCCATTTGTCAATTGCCTGCCAACTTGTACGAACAGCTGTCCCAGCGTCCAACTCAGCGCAAAGGACGCCATGACACCGAGTTGATCAAAACACACTTGAGGGAGATAACGAAGAGGCGTCATGACAGTCAGGTGCGTTTGCGTAGGTAATTATAAGTCCAGGTGCGTATTTGAGTGACGGGCCTCGCGAGGGCGAGTCAGAAGGGCTGGTTGTTCAGGTAAAGATATAACATGTATTAAGGGGAGAATTAGTGACGCGCCAGTGGTTCGGCAAAATGGTCCGAATCCCGCGGTAAGAGATCACAGCACGGGGCTAAAAAGCTGTCAGAGTCTGGTATACTAACTGAATGGTAGGCGGGAAAAATTAGGAACGAATAGTCATAATGAGAGAGAGAGAGAGAGAGAGAGAGAGAGAGATGCTGGGTCCTTTCCCTGGACATTTATATAGAATGACAAACTTATCTGTATGACAAACAGTATCCGCTCTTCAAGTGACAATCAGATATTTGAGAAACAAAATAAAATTGTAACATTGGAACCAGTCAGTCTTAAATGACTTACGCTATTTTGAAAAACGCAGTAACCAATTTTCTGCACTGATACTACCGTTCAAAGAAACATAAATTTGATAACGAAATACAACCCTTCTATTATGCTTTGGCAAAGAATCTTCACTCGAAAGAATAACATCTTTTGCTTTTCTTGGCAAAGATTCTTCATTAACGTATGGAAGTCTGCAAATAATAATAAAAAAAGAACTGTATTATACGTCACGCAAGCAACAAACACAGACCAAATAAACGCACTACAAGCTCAGTGAGAGAATTTATTTTTTCTTGGGATCGTATGATACAGCTGAGCTGAGTAATAAGGCCTATCCTTAGGCCTATCCTTAGATCATAACATGATATTATCTAACGTGTGGTGGAACCTTTGGCTGCTGACGGGGAAACGGGAAAACCATAATGACACAAGGTTTTGTGACTGGTTCGTGGTAAGTATATATAATTACAAGTGTTGATTTATACATAAACACATGGACGAGTAGGCTAAAAAGTGGCCATTACGAATACAAAACCCAACTGTTTAAATTAACCAGACAGGGGTGTAATTATCGTTGAAATTTAGTCACCCATAGATAGTGAAACATGCTTCTGTTAAGGAAAGCACATGCACACGCAAGCACAAACACACACACGGCACACACTCACAAAGGGAAATGATTCTTTTATTCCCACGTATTCATTGAGTAGCTAAGCGAGAAAACGAACACGGTTCGCTTGGCGTTGCTCGGATATTGATGGGATTAGCGATATGAACACATCACTGTCGGTAAAAGGTTGGGCTGACTGAAAGAGAAACTTCACCAGCGTATGATCACACACAACTCCGCTTTTATTGGATGGAACTGTACCAGGATACCGGTATTTGCCGTCGCTGGCCCTCGAAAAAGGGGGGAAAAAACAGCGAATTCTGTATTTTTTTTGGGCCACCTCCATCTTCTGAAAGGGTATCATATCGGCCCTCATCTGGTGTGTTTTTTTTTTTTTTTTTTTTGCGGCCATCTTCATTTTCCAACCATTACTTTCGAAAGGATCTCATATCGGCTCTCATTTTGGCCCATCAAACGGACAGCTTTTTTCGACGGTCAAACAGTTCACAGTTTTCTTGAAAAACTTGCTCTTCTGGTCAACCGAACAGACGTGTCTTTAGTTTCACTTAAATATCTCCAAGGTTTAACATCTTTTTAATGTCTGTGGCAGCTTCTCGATTAGTCTGAAATGGGAACCAATTTCACAATAATGAATGTTCAGGGAAGCAACGACCAGAACGGAAACCCATCAAGGAAAATAATGATGATGATGATGATGATGATGGTGGTTGGAGCGGCGCTGATAATAATTCAAACGAAATACGAACCATAAGAACAACTTGGTGGAAAGCCACAAACAAAGCTCTGCAAAGGACGATGAGTTTTAAGCCTCATATTATTAACGTGTTAATTGGGTTTCGTAGAATTTGTTAGCAAAGGGTGAATACAATTGTTATTTTCCACATAGCAGTAAGTTGTGCATTTAAAACTGCAATTATATTGGGTATGCCATCAGTATAGTGACATTTCTGTCTTTTTTAAACTGTCTCCTTTATAAATTACTGTTAATAAAAGTTACTGTGAAATTCCAGTGACTATTTTTTAAAAATTTTCAACTTCTAATCTTACAAATTTATTAAAAAATCCTGTTTTTAAAACATTTTGATGAGTCCTTCCCCTGAAAATATGTTGCGTAATTTTTCTTTATAATGAGAACACCAATCATGGATAAAATTTAAGGGCTCCTACTTTCAGTCTCTAAAGTTATAATCATTAAAAAATATTTTAATTTTATGTTTTGGAGAGCACTTCATCTGAAAAGATGATAAATTTTCCTTTCACCTCATAATGACAAATTAAATCGTAGGTAAAAATCACTTATCCCTCTCTCTCCCACCCGCCTTTAATATTTTGTGAATTTATTTATTTGCACAAGAACAAATGCTTAAATCACATTCAATAAAAAATTATTGTAATATTAAATTACTTTGTCATAAACTGCTTTCTTCCTTTCAGCGACAACTTTACGTCCTAATGTACAGCACATTTGGAATTATTCCTCCCAAAATGAATGCATGAACAGTAATGTATATATATTCCTTAAAGTCATGTAAAGAAATAAAATGAATAACAGTATAACACGGACGTGTCTAAATACCGCAAAGTAGAATCAACCTTAGGTATGAAGAAAATGCAAAAATTTAAGTAAAAAAAAAAAAAATTTGGAGTAAATTAACTGAATGATTAAAGGTTTTGATTATGATGAAACCGAAGGAAACCTTCGACTACTGTATTTCCCATTCGTTCCAGTACTACGGTAGACACCACTACATCATCGTCCCCTAGCATTAAATTGCATCCAGGTAATCACAGTCAAGCCTTAATTACTCTCATTATTGCCCGGAGATATGAAAATTTCCGTGTAAAGCAGCACCGGTAATTTTCTAATTTTCGCCTCATTATTCTCCATCAATTCCCATCGGTTACCCAAGACTCTCGTCTTGAAAATGCCTGCAATGCCTGTCTACATTCGCCTCCTTCCTGGGTAGTAGACTTTTTTTTCGGAAATTATTATATTATTATTATTATTATTATTATTATTATTATTATTATTATTATTATTATTATTATTATGCAGAAGACGAACCCTATTCATACGAGACAAGCCCACAGGGACCACTGACTGGAAATTTAAACTTTTAAAGAATTTTATATTCATTTGAAAGAAGAGAAGGATGGCCTCTGCCCGAGGACTTTGTCAGTGTGAAACTTGAATCAGTGGACGTTGCTGACAAAAGCCACGCCTTGGAAGAAATTATCTTGCTGGCTTTACAATAAACAGCAAGGTGCCATTTGTTAAAAAAGGAAAATATACAATATTAAATCAGAGATACTACAGAAATCTTGTAATGAACCCCACATATTTAAAATTATATATTGAAAAACTTCTTCCTAATGAAGTCTCTACAAAAGTAAAGTTACACTTTTGGCAAAATAACAATATAATTTAATTTTTTCATCACTAAAATTGATGGAGAGGAAAGCTGAACCAAATAACCTAGTGGTTTGTTGCTTATGGGCAATACTGCTGAAATAAGACTGAGAAACGAATGAGAATATGAAATTTTGCCTTCGTTAAAAGAAATCTGATGGATAATCTACGCTCTAACGATTTTTACCACAAACATAGTTACTAGATTGTTTTGGATCCCGGATAATCTTACCATCACTCTTCCACTAAGGACTAACGGGATACGTCAAACGCTATCAGTATTTTGGCAGAATTAAATACTTTGTCCAAAGGCAATTGACTTTCAGAAAATGCAAGAATAATATATCATCCCTGATTAAACAGCTTACGAAGATGTTTAGGTCTCCTATGCAAGATCAAACAAAGCTTCGATCATTACATTATGAGACTGGTCAATTCATAGCTGTAGCTTCTTTCCAAGATGGTAAGTAGACTGAATGGTACAAGAAATCTGATAACAATCACATGTATTTCTAAAACATGCATGAAAGTTACTATAATTGTAAAAAAGGACAGATATTGATTATAAGAACAGTTTTTTCTGGCTGTTTACTTTCAACATCAAACGGCAGTTACTCATGTGAGCGGAAGTGCAGAAAACCCAAGGTATCGCCTCCACGAAAAATTTATCGCCCACCTAACCTTTCGTCAGACATCTAATGACAGAGGTAGTGATGTTTTTGTTCCAATATGACCTTTAATTATCTTTTTTGCGCCGAGTATATTTCATCTCGTAATAAGACGTTTCCACTACATGCGCGATGGTTAACGTGTTTCTTATCCTCCGAGAGCCCTACAATATTGGGCGATGATAAGTAACTGTCGCGTCAATTGTGAAAAGTTAATGACGGTAGACTCTTCTTTCAACTCTAAGAAAGTTTATTTGTTTCTTTTATTAAATTTATAAAAATAACTAGTACGGTGAGCAACTTACTTCTTCCATTTTTTACCTATTATTTATTTTTTTTTAACTGTCAAATGTTACATTTTCAATATTTGTATCCCTTCCCAGTGTCTCTCTCTCTCTCTCTCTCTCTCTCTCTCTCTCTCTCTCTCTCTCGCCATCAATACCAATTCTCTTCTTTCCCATCTCACGTCTATTCATCTCTTGCATCGGTATGTGCCATCCATTCGGCTCCCCCTTATAAGTAGGCCTACATTTGATTGACAGCGTTACGAATTGTTTAGGCACCCCCGAAGTATATGGGCAGCTTACAGAATAATTAATGAACTGTGTTACGTTGACATAATAATCAATGCTAATGTACATAACTATAAAAGCATTCTCATAAGTACCAATATGAACAACCTAATACTTTTCTCCTTTATTTCTTTCTAATGTTTGTTGTTAAATGAAATAACTAAGTTTACTTCTTTCAATGTTTATTGAGACATTCGCAGTTTATGCAGCGAAAGTGATAAGGAGTTACTGTATTTTTAATATATATTTAAGTAAGCGAAAATGCACCGTATAAAGAAATGACAGTGTCTGTAAATATATCAGTCTACAGTGCTAAAGTTACAGGAAAAACCTCGCACCATAGAGCCATCAGTTATGATGATCTTGATAACATGAATTACCGATACGCGGCTTCCGCTTATATAAGCTGGACTAATTTCAGAACTGGTCAGTATCACAGGGACGAGCAATTCGTGTCCCTTTTTGTGACTCTCCCACGAAATGACAAGTCGAAGATGGATGAATGGACGCTTTAAGCAGCTAACGAACACGTCCGCTGGTGTGTCTGTCTGTAAAAGCCGCTCACCCGAAAGAAGAAATACCAACAAAGAAATCTCTAATCACTGAACAAGCCCGGTCGGCCGCAGGGGGCGGGAGACGGGAGTTCTATTTTGACAGACGTTCGTTTGTAAGACTGGCATAATGACGGCCTGAGAAACCTCGTGGGGACACAATGGGGATTTCGTGGCTGACGGGGGCACGTGGCAGACGCGTGTCTTTTGGAATTAAGGAATTCGGAATACCTCTGGGGGCGGTGAAATCGTGGCTAATTCACGGTCAATTCCGTCGTTCTTTAGTTGGGAGAGTTGACGGATATCTGACCTATCTGTCAATATACGGTTCCTTCTGAATACGTTCTGATGTGGGTGCACTCAGGATTAAATAGCGAACCCAGAATGTTTTTTCAGAAAGCGCATCTTGTGGTGAAAAATAAATTACAAAAACTGGAACTATGCCTCTTTAATTAACAATTAAATATAGTACAAAAGGTCTTTCAGTTTTGGAATAGCATAAACCGGGAAACTAATGAGTTACCTTAATAAAATTGCGTTATATATTGCTATGCGTCACATCAGCTAGATAGAGGATCAAAATAGTCAGAAGAATGCAAATGATTCTAACCACAGCAAACTAATCAAACGATAAATGTAAAAAAGGCAGAAGGGTAAACAATACATTGCTTCTCTTCAGGATATGAAATAAAGAATAACACAAGACTCGCGTTACCTGGACTGGACCAATGTTTTCTGCCACTCAGAAAAAAAAAACTCAATATATCTGAAAAATCAACGTCCACAAAGCATCGTTTTAAGATTTGGTGTTAAATGCTTCCAAAATGATAAAACTAGTTCGTTTCAGATTATTTATACTTCACAGTTCGATCCTTTTGCCTGAAATTCGTTATTTACCTAGCGTTGCGATGCATACTTTAGAACAGTGATTCTTGACCTAGGGGGCGAGCGCACCCTCCTAGGGGTCGTTAGCAATTTCCAGGGGGGGCCGGCGCGCGAGCCCTACGGCAAAATAAAAAAAATTCTCTAATTAAATTCATTATTCTCTTAACAAGAGTCGCTAAGAAGTAGTGTCAAGTATCTCAGTAATTCATTCCTACAAGGATAAAAACACCCCTCCTCTCTTATTTTTGTATTTTTCTTTAAATCTAGGAGGGAATTTTACTCACAGATGCAAGGGGGCGTGGAAGGAAGGACCAATTCTTAGAGGGGGCGTGGTAATAAAAAGGTTAAAAACCACTGCTTTTGAGAAACAGTGCTTCGTCAAATGCAGGAAATGAAAAAAAATATATCACCAGAAACTTTAATATAACTGGATCTAATTTCACCAACTAAGAACTCCGCCATTCTTGGTGCATCTCTACTCCAGGAATCTTCATCCCGCATAAGAATAAATGACGACTAGGGAAAGCTGCAATTAAATAATTGTTAAATATCATTCCAGCTTTGATGCGCCTCTGTGCAGTGACCTATAAATTCAGAGGGTCCACGAGACTGCGAACCCTAAAAAACGGAGAAAAATTTACCCGGGCATGGGCAAAACTTTTAGTCACTTACTTTATTTTTATTTTTATCTAACACTCATTTAACGTGACCAGTCCAGGAAGCTAGGCTTACTTACTTAAATGAAATGATTAAAAGTTTTAATTATGGAGAGTGGTTTTTCCCAAGGCCATAAAGATTTCTCCGAAGCGGGAAATGTTGCATTAGAATTTTCAAGTTTTTAATCAACATCCGTAGCTTTGCAATATTCTGCAAAGACGTAATTAATATTAACGTTTATTCTCATTCCGCTTGATGAATTCCACGGCTAAAAAGTGTAACGGGATTCTTCTCTCAATTCATAATCAATAGAAATTCTCTCTCTCTCTCTCTCTCTCTCTCTCTCTCTCTCTCTCTCTCTCACCTCCGCCCCTTTCTCTCGTGTTACGGGATTTTTATTTAAATTTTATAACCAGCTGAGATTTCTCTCTCTCTCTCTCTCTCTCTCTCTCTCTCTCTCGTGTTACGGGATTTTTTTCCTTTAAATTCTATAAACAAATTATCTCTCTCCCTCTCTTCCTCCCCTCTCTCTCTCTCGTGTTACGGGATTTTTTTTCTTTGAATTTTATAACCAAATGATCTCTCTCTTTCACCCCCGTATTGCGGAATTCTTTTTTATTTTATAAGCAATGGGGATTTACATCTTTCCTCTCTCTCTTTCCCTCTGTTTGAACCTCAGAGATTTGAGAGATTAGCATCCTGAAAGTGACAGATTAAATAAATTAGGAAATACTGATATAGGCAGGAAAATCCATACTCTGGAAGTAAATGGTACGAAAAACTGACCTAACCCGCTGACCCTCGAGAGTGTGACTCCCACGGAGTACCTGTTGAACTGTCGCGTCAGGAGTGGGCAGTGAAGTCGATGAATTGGAAAGGGCACATTATCAAAAAGTTCATGAGAAATCATCACATCGGTGTATGCAAAATATGAGGAGAGAGAGAGAGAGAGAGAGAGAGAGAGAGAGAGAGAGAGAGAGAGAGAGAGAGAGAGAGAGAGGTTGAGCGATTGATTTATGTCCCTAAAACTGACGTCACGAGAGAGAGAGAGCAAGATTGACTGGTTGATTTATAGTTACTAAAACTGGCGTCGAAAGAGAGAGAGAGAGAGAGACTGATTTATGGTTCCTAAAACTGGCGTCACGAGAGAGAGAGAGAGAGAGAGAGAGAGAGAGACCTCATACCGGAGATGAAGTGAATCTAAATTGGAAATAAGAGACGGGTTCCTTATTAGACTGGGAGCCTTTGATTCTACTCTGTCAAGAAGGTATCAAAAGTCATAACTGCCGAGACCTGAGATGAAATGGGTATTGGGAAGCGCGAAAATTGACATCATTCTTTTTGATCGGTTTTTCAGTGACGAAGAGAGACCGTGTCGGACAGGACTACCCAGAAGATCAAGTTTGGTAACTGAATGAAAACTGTGCTGATAGAACTTTTCTTCCTGAGTGGCAACAAACTGTCCTTTAAATACAAGTATGTTTAAATACTGAGGAAATACTGCAGGGCAAGAGGCTTCCACATTTTTGAAGTAAATGAAATTAAAGTGATGAAACCGTTTGACCCTCGAGTTCCCTGTCTCAACTCATTATTATTATTATTATTCAGAAGATGAACCCTATTCATATGGAACAAGCCCACAAAAGGGGTTACCGACTTGAAACTCAAGCTTACAAAGAATATGGTGTTCATACTAAAGAAATAACAGAAGGTAATGGGAAATACAGAAAGAGGAGATCTGTAATTAGAAGAACAGACAAATTAACTAACAAATCAGTAGCTTTTTCTGACAAAAGAATGTAATAACATGTAAACTTAGCCAGAAAGTGACTCGTAGATATAAACCTATATATGTTAATGGATCCTCAGACAGTTCATTATTTCTGTCATGACTGATATAAATTAGTTTCCATGAAAAATGTCTAATATGCCCAAAAGGATCATTTAAAAAAAATTACTTCTTAAATACGTCTAAAGCACTATGATTATCATAACCAAATTCATTACTCGTCTAATATTATATCAGGGATAGAAAATAAACCGTGACTGATAATCGAGAACACCAACAGAGAGAGAGAGAGAGAGAGAGAGAGAGAGAGAGAGAGAGAGAGAGAGAGAGAGAGAGAGAGAAACTGACTTGCAAGATTATTCTACGGACAACATAAAAGCAATGATATACCATATGAATGAAGATAAAATATGAAAGAGGGCGCAAGCGCACACACGGAATAAGCGTATGGCTATTATAGGCGAACCCACACGAGTCGTTACAATTTCATCCAATTGCTTATTATTCACTGTGGTACCCTAGTCTTTAATTTACAACCATTCTATATTCAGGGATATTAATGATGGTACGGGTCAATTGTCTGATAACTCAGACGTTACTTGGCGGGAAAAGGGTTTTGAATCCTTGAATCAGAGGCCATCAGGCAGTGTGTTTGTACATAAAGGATCTCGAGATTTTAGTCGCAACTTTTAGAAATGTAATGTTCATAACAGATTTTGATCCTACAGTCTTGGCAAGCATCAGATGATCACAGCAATATTATTAATGGTATCGATAGTACTTAGATAGGGCTACATGATCGCATGAATGAGCCGTTTTTAAATTCTATCAGTTTTTGTTATTCAGTTCCAAGCGTGACAGATCCATATTTCATCTTTTTCTTGTAAAGTGTGTTGATCCTGTAATGTTTAGATCGGTTTTCCAGCCCCACTGTCACTATGCAATACAGAAAATTGCTTCACGAATCAACGTTGCTTGAAGAATCATTAGAATAAAAGAAAGTCGTATCAAAACCTGTTAAATTTCAACAGAACTTTCAGCTAATGTTGGTGAAAGCTCACCAAAACCAACGAACCCAAATTTGTCATCAAGGTTGATTAGTAAACCGAATTTAATCAGTCTTGATCGTAAAAGTAACTGCCTTTCGTGCAGCTTATTCAAAGAAGTACGAACCTAGACTAGGTACATTAGAGTCGAAGAAGCAGTCTTGAAAGAAAGACGACGAAATCTACGGAAACCATCTTAACGAAAGCATTCATTAAGGTCCTAAAACCCCGGCTGATTTTAAAATCTAGTCACGTCTCTTGTAATTGAATTTCCTGCCCGAGCTTTCAAGGAGTTTAGAGTCTCTGGTCCTTTCTGGGTGCTTTATTCATTTGAACTCGAGGGAACGTTTTATTATGATGTTAAAAAGGAGGCTGCGAAATATTTTGGACATTGTAGCACCCCAAAATTGATGGCAATCATGATAAAAATTTTACATTATTTTGATAGATGAAACTGAGAATACAGCATATAACTTTATGCCAATACAAGTATATAAGTGGTAACAAGATGGCAATAGTTATGAAATATATGCTGCATGATAGTCGAGGCGAACAGACTAAACTCAAAAAGAAACCCAAAACCAGGCAAGAGCTCTCCCTTGCCTGGTCCGTTTTCACTATGGCTAAAATTCTCTACGTACGACTTACGACCTAATTTACTTTTTAGGTCAACAGATGCACGTAGTTTAATCAGAACGTATTTGTGTCTACTTGTGGTGATTAACGAAAATGTGCCTGAATGTACCTTCAAACGAATTATTTCAGACTTGGAACTGCAAAACGTCATGGCACAGAGGCTAGGAAAAGGCAGCAAAGTTGAATTAAGATCATTTGTCACATAACCATCACATGCTACAGCAACATTAAACTTTAAACACTAGGTATTGTAGTTGCTCTAAACATTAAAGCAAAACGTACCGGGATGAAAGGGATGTCCAGTGTCTCGAACTACTTCCAAAGGCGTGAAACTTCAATATTGCCACTGCTTCAAAGACGAAGTGAGGGTTGCAAATATTTTAGAAATAGCTAGTAACAGCCGACAATTCAACTATTATTCTGGGCAGCAATAGCATATAACTTTACGAGAAGCTGAATAGCTACCATGTGCACATAATGTAAATCCGTCAGAACCTAGTTTAGGCCTAACAGGACCACGAATTCGAATTGTAGAGATGGGAAAAACAGGAATTGTAACATGGGGTTGTTACTATTTTTTCAAAAAGGGTATTCTCCTTGAACCACATTATATTATGTTGTCTGAAGTGTTGTTTTATATATATATATATATATATATATATATATATATATATATATATATATATATATATATATATATATATATATATATATATATATATATATATATATATATTATAAAAAGTACAACCTTGATTTTTCACTTTAACTAGTTTGTTACAATTTCTCAATTAGTTTATTCTTTTTTAAATCCAGAACATTAGATCACCAATTTTTCGTTCGCTATTAGTTTTTGTTAAAACTTCCTTACAGGGCGAATGTCGCCACCCCTTTGCTTTCTTATATCATCAAACGAAGTCAAAGGATACATGCTCGAAACGATGATATTAATAAGTAATTATGACATTCAGTATGACAATAGGTACTGAAATGAAAAATTAATTCTTTGTCTCTCCTTCAGCTTACTAATGTTACCCCTGGTATACGAACAAAAGGAAACAAAACAGGAAATGAAAAAGTTCACGTTATATTCTGAATGTTTGATAACGCCCCTAATTATTCCCTCTAAATGTCAACTTGTTTGCATCCTCCAACTTCAGATATATCTCGCAGAGAGTATTAAAGCTTTTAATTCCTCCAGAGAATTGTCGTCCCCCAACTTTTGTTCCAAATCTCGTATGTTAATTCGCCTTATCGTTAAGGGTCACGGTGATTTTTAACTTCTAGATAATTTGCGCAGACTATAAATATTTCACAGTCATATATTATTTATTTCTATGCCAGTAAAAAAAAAGTGCAAAAATTATACACTAACACAGGAGGCATACTAGTTCAAGCTTCTAGACGACCTGTAACATTTCTAGGCTCCGGATCGGACTTTATGTCTCGACCTTCTCTTGTTTCCAACGTGTTTCACCGTGTAGGTACACTAATTTATATTAAGCAGAATCTACTCGTCATTTTACACCAAATTCGTATGTAACTGTAATGATTAAAATGCCCTCTGAACTTCTCGATTTCTTCTCCCTTTTTGGATACGCCTGTCACTATGAAGCCTTAAGAAGATTCAAATCAAGAAATTCTAACGTCCGTATAGGATGATTCATCTGGAACTTACGGCTAGCAACTAAATGCTGAGAACATTCTAGAAGTACTTGTAGTATGAGAACACAATTACACAGAAATTAATGTGTAATAAAAGAGGCAGCACATGGTGACAACAGGCAGACTGACACAGCTTAATCTCTACGGCACCCTAAGAAGCTAGGAAGAAAAACAATCATCCGAGAAACAACTCATTCATGTTCATTATCTCTAAAACTACTTCTGAGCATGAGGACCACCTGTACCCTATTGCAAGTCTTCACAAAAAGCAGAATGATGCTACTGTACAGGCACTCCAGGTCTCCTCGAAAGAGGTAGAATCAGGTTAAACCTACAGCGGGGCTAAAACATCCGACCTTTTGACATGATCATGAATGTACGCACACCATGAGCTTGATGGAGCCGTCCATTCAATCATGTTAGTATAAGACAAAAATTCGAGGTAAACGGAACTTTGCCGCTGTGAAAACTTAGGAGAACGCTGCGATTTAAGTTAATATGAACGCCGAATATTGGTCTAAACTAGTTGGTTTAATAATCTCACATATTTCAGTACGAACCTTAATATTTTCGTATTGACGCTACTTTTTAGATTTCTTTATTATCACTGGATGAAACATGACCATCCAATTGCGCTAAAACTTCCGAAAGCGTTTGAAATATGTGTGAAAAGAAATAATAATTGCTTCCAATGCCCATACCTATATATCACCTGGCTGTAGAAAACCACCGTATTCCCCTTGTCAACATTTTCCTTCGGAAAAGATCGGACAACTTACGCTGAAGTAGCTTTTACTCTCATTCATGCAATGAGAAGTTAAAGGCGTTATACTGGTATGAAATCATAAGTAATAATTGTTTCATTTAAGATTTCCATGCTTGCGCCTTCGTTCGTCGCTGTATTGTTTGTTACTTATGTTGTAATTTAAAGCAAAAACATAATCATATTATTTAATTGGTATTTGGTAAATAATAATCTTGTCATCGTTAGTCCTGTACATTATCCTTATCGCTTCCAGAGATAGGGACGAAATTCATTGACATTTGTAAGTGTTTAATATTGCTTATCGTCAACAAGTACATAGCATTATTTTCACTATTTATCTATCAACTACAAATAATAATTATAGTAACAAAAATGCAATAAATATTCAGAGACTACGGAAATCAACTCAAAATATAGACATTCCATCGTTCAACCAAGTCCAGCCTTTCTCACCACCGGCCACAGTATAAGAATGCAGAATGAAAATGCCTTGGTTCTAATTTAAGGACTTTAAGCAACGTCCCTGGGGTCGGGACTTGTTGTCCCGGCCCTCTTATATTGACATCATTTTAACAGCATGAGTAGCACGTACTACTACTACTACTACTACAGCACTACTACTACTAAAAGAACTGAAACAGTCTTTCCTAATTTCCCTTCCACATTTAAACTAGTCTAATTTTAGAAACGCGGCCCAGACTTACACATCGTCTCCGTCTTTCTGATTCGAATGGAAGATGGAAACAAAAGCACTATTAAATGCTGTCACGAGCCGACATTATGACATCCTTGGTTCGTTTTCAAATATAGACGCAGCTACCGGTGCTTGTTACTTACTATCCTCGGGAACGTCAAATCAATGCCAACTAAATGATATGACGTTTATTGAATTCGAACATAATGCTTACGACTTTGCTAATATATTCACACTCAATAACCACTTTGAATTTCCTTCTGATTTTTTTTTATTTTCTTTCCTAAAACGTCGTCAGCTTTCCTCATGTTTCAAATTCGTCTTGTTGCTGAGTGAATAACGGTCTCATCAGACCTTGCCTAGGCACGTGTACGAGAGACCTCAGTGTGATATAGTCCTCCGCTTGGAAGGGGGAGAAACAACGGCTCTATTCATATTTTATGGCGTTTAGACCACGATGCACGCAAATTATGAGTGATAACGCCCAATGGAATTATTCACTCAGTCACTGAATTTCTAGCGATCACAGAAACATTACTGCTAAATAAGGCTTCTGAAAATTGTGAACTTTCTCTAGAAGGCAGTTTTTCTAGTCCTTATCTTTGTTTAGACTACCATTATTATTATTTTTTTTATGTGCTGATTCTTTTGTTTTCCGTCTTGCAGGACTGACCAAGGTAATTCTCTCAAAATCTACATAGACTCACCTCACCCGTCCTTGTAATAAAGAATTTGAAGTTAATTAAAATATGAAGAATTCTACTGTATTAGATTACTTGTCTATTTACGTCTTATATTTTCAACAATACGTATTGATTATTTCATTCTAATTCATCCAAACCCAGTTACTCGTTGGGCGAGTGGGTTCCGTTCTCAGGTAGCACTCTGCTGGCCGCGAGTTCGAATCTCCGACCGGCCAATGAAGAATAAGAGGAATCTATTTCTGGTGATAGAAATTCATTTCTCGTTATAAACAAATTCTGATTCCTACAATAAGCTGTAGGTCCCGTTGCTGGGTAACCAATTGGTTCTTAGCCGTAAAATAAATCTAACTTTTCAGGAATAGTATTACCTCTAGATGAGCTGTTGACCAGCTCAGTGCAGTCTGCTAAACTAAGGTATACTTAACTTTTTTCTATCCAATTAATTGACTACTTTAGAAGGCCATCACACTGATTCAGTGATACATGATTACAAAAGTGAACAAGTACTGACAATAAATATTATTTATAACATCTATTCCGGTCATACGCAACGACGATGCACGAAACGACTCAGCTTGACCGTACAATGACAAAAGAAACGCAAACAAATGCATGAAACGAAGATTACAGATGTCGTATACTGCAGCTGCCAAGAGCCACAAAATACGGTAACAGAAGGATAGCACAGACATTACTGTATTTTTTTTATAAGAGAGAGAGAGAGAATTTTCTGTCTTTGTTCACGTAACATTTGAAGTATCATCCTTCCATCTTTAAAATCCGCGCGACCATCGGAAAAAAATAACATAACGATCTGGCCATCTGACGGTGAGATGGATAAACACCTTATTAAAAGAGGCTTAAATCGCTCGCTCGCCTCCAGCGAAGTGAGAAAGATGTGTCCGCAGAACTAACGTATAATCTTTGCAACTTAATATATTTCTTATTTTGGGGAAAGTTTTCTAGTTATTTGCTGTTATTTGTCTTGTTTAAGATGTATGATTTCATATAGGCCTATTTGTCCAATTGCAAGGACGTCAAAGCTCTATAAAAACCTATTTCAACTTTTTTTCTATTAATAACTATATTTTCATCATTTGTGAGAATCAGGCAATAAGATGTAAAGAATGATATGTCATAAACAACAAAGCAAGCACTAAAATAATTTAATGAAATGAAATATAAATCTATCTCTTCATATAATGCCTAATCCTCCACGTAATACCCTTGGTCATGCAAATTAGCTTTATCAGTTTTAACCTCGCTAACCAGCTTAAGCATCAAATACATACAGTGATTAAACCACTACACGGACTTACTGTAATAAGATTAATATAAATCCGGAATCCGTACAAAAGGTACAGTTCCTAGACTTCGTGTGAGTGTATAAATGAAAGCAGTAAATCTACTAAATCATATCATAGGAAACAAGAAAAGCGTCTGGAATTTTCCGAAGCAACTTCACAGGCAGCAGGCAACATCTGGAAATTCCATTTTTCTTTTTATTGAAGACACATCTGAAACTATAAGAGAAAAATTTTTTTCCTCAGAAGTCTTTCACTCAAAATCTCCTTCCATCAGCCTTTCAAGAACCATTACCTAAGTAATGGAGACGCATTTCCTCGTCTTATTGCTGTCTGCGGACGTACTGCCGTTATCAGCTTCTATTTGTGATTCCCTTTCTCCCTTCCGATACTAAACAAATCTGAACAATTTAAAATTTCTCGTTACTTTTCTGAAAATTACCAATAGTCTTTGCACATAATTCTTTTTTTTTTAAACCTAATTTACTTCCCAGTTCGATTCTCCGTACTGGGTATATCACCCTGGAACTTCACTGCACAACCCAGTGTGTGCCTACCCGACTCCCCATTCGGCAACTTGCCTAATCCTGTGCTGTATATCCTACGTTTTGTCTCTTATGTCCCTTAAAATATATATATATATATATATATATATATATATATATATATATATATATACACACACACACACAAGCATTGAAAGCTATAAACGTCCTTTGGTATCCGATTTGCTTTACTCGAAATAATATATTTTCATATATGTTACCCGATGGGGAATTTTATCAACTAAAAATTCCCCTTCGGCTAACATATATGAAAATATATTATGTCCAAGGTAGAGCGAACTGGATATTAAAGGACGTTTGTAGTTTAATGCTTGTGTATGAATCACGGTGATGTGACAAAATTTATTCATATATATATGTGTATATATAAATATGTTTTTTTTGCTAGAACCTTACCTTATGCCTCAGAATGAGTAATATGATCCATGGCTGTTGCGTAAAGGTGTAAGAAGCCTCACTTTAACGATAATCCCAGATTCTTTTTCATTTCAATTTCCTCCTTGACTTCCAGATAATCCTTGACAGGAAGTCAATTTATTTCCCATCCCTTTCAAGATATTGTTCATTTTTTTCTGTAATGGCTTCCAAATCCATTTGGTATTATATTACTGTTTAAATAATCTCACCAAATTAAATATATATTCCACTCTTTTGAAGGTTTAGGGAGCACCGGTTTAAAGGAAACTAAGATTTACGTTAAAAAATATTACTATTGGAATTCACGATTATAAACTATACTTTTACTTTTCTTTGATTCTTTGTTATTCCGCTTCTGTCAGAACACTGTTCGTAATTTTTTACCACTTTCAGGTTTACTCATGACAAACCATATAAACAAGAGTCATTTCATTACGATAATCAATGGAATTCTTAGAAAATAAATTTTATAACCTCGTTTTACGGCATTTCAAATACTGCCAAAATGTCACGTCTTCTTCCTCGAACACATGGAACCAGAGGACCTTTTCGTGAAAAAAAGTCCTCATCAACATAAAATCGTTGTTCCCAACCCCCCACGGCCCCGCAACCCGGCCCACACTATTACAGATCCTGGAAAGTCATTCACATTCCAAGATTTCAAGTTTGGTCATGACTAAATCAATTCTTTAAACGCCTGAACGTTCACTTTCAAGGATATATATATATATACATATATATATATATATATATATATATATATATATATATATATATATATATATATATATATGCAAATGCTATACATATACAGTATATGTTTATTTTATATGAGTTCAAAATTTTTGTCTTCACAAAAATATATATATATATATATATATATATATATATATATATATATATATATATATATGTACATATATATATACTGTATATATATATATATATATATATATATATATATATATATATATATATATATATATATATATATATATATATATATATATATATATCAAAAAGCTCATCTTGAAAACACAACACTAATTTGAAACAATAAACATACACACAAACAAATAAACACTACACAAAATCACTGGGATCTTTCAGAACAAGAACGTTTAAAGCATGACTGATGGCCAAAGGTTAGAAATTAGTCGAACTCTTGGCATCGTTGAATCAAGACACTGAAAGTGAAAAAGGACGATTGTGCTCACGCAACAATGTCATCAACAAATCAGACGAATCAGATCGGGGAGTTATGGACACGACAAGGGGGTGAAAGAACAGGAAATTACTTTGAGACTTTTAACGTTACGTGAGTTTGTCCACCAAAACCACAATATTGAGACAATGACCAGAATGTGAGCAGCAATGGTCGTTTCATGGAATAGCGATAAAATTATGTAAATGAATGTTGCATTCAGTAGTTATCTCAATGACAGCATCGTGAAATGCTGTCAAGACCCAAAGATTCAGTTATCTGGATAATCTTTAATTTCTCTTTTCTTTTTAACAGTCATGAGTTTTTTTGTTGTTGTTTTCTTTTTTCATTCGGAATGAGGCTACAACACATACAAATGTGATTCTGCCAAGACTTGAGCAGTTGCGGATTTTTCACAAGTCCAGTGGTTGCTAATATCAAGCATGCGAAAACTCTTTACTCTTTAGAGTTATGCGTCTCTTTATTTTCTTTTTATTCCAAGAATTAAGACATGTATAACAACACAATCCATGTAAACTACAATGAGGTATAAAATGATATACCAAAGCAGAAGTAAAATCGAACGTAATTCACTGCAATTCTTTTTAAATTAATATCCATTAAATAATCTTACCCAGATAGGTAACTGTAATCTCGTTATACCAAATTACCATAACAATAACGATCATCAACAAATATACGAGTATCTGGGAATTCGCATGGAAGGACTACTGAATGAATAAACACAAAGGCTGCAAACAAGAATTCGCATTCAAGAAGTTCTGAAGCAGACGAAACTCCCAATATATTCTCCCATCTCTCTCTCTCTCTCTCTCTCTCTCTCTCTCTCTCTCTCTCTCTCTCTCTCTCTCTCTCTCTCTGTATATTTTATTTATCTAATGAGTTAATAAAACGATTCTGGTCACATAAATGGCATGATGCTTATGTCCAGTAAAGATAATCGCATAATACACAGGAATGCTCATTTGCAAGATAAACGATCCTATTTACAAACAGATTTTGGGGGGCGAGACACAGAGTTGGCCTCTGCGTCATTCTGCTGATTGCGTAACATTGGAACAAGATGGCAATATCCTATTTGTAACTCTTATCAAAACAACCACATACGCAAAACTACCAGATGTTGGCGTGCGACTGAGCATAGCAAATATATAGAAAAAGAATAAATGAACATTTAAGTTGTGGTAGAATGATGGATAAAAATGAAATATGAATACTCAATTCCCTTTCCTCTGCTTCTATTTGAGAGCTGTTGTTTCATTATCCATTTTTCCCCAAGAAAATCATAGAAAAGGAATGCATTTATAGCTCCTGGAAATCACAAAAGAAGAGAGAGAGAGAGAGAGAGAGAGAGAGAGAGAGAGAGAGAGAGAGAGAGAGAGAGAGAGAGACAGAGAGAGAGAGAGAGAGAGAGAGAGAGTGTGTAAGATATCAGAATGGGATTCTTGTAACAGACAAACATATACCACAAACACAAATGAAATTGGTCAATGTAACATTCCTCATGTATGTCCATTACACATACATACACACACACACACACACACACACATATATATATATATATATATATATATATATATATATATATATATATATATATATATATATATATATATATATATATACATATACATACATACATATATACATATCTATATAGTATATATAACCATAAGTGAATAAACAAAATAGTAAAAAATATAAGAATAAACAGATATAAGTCACGAAATGAATAAGTAAATA
Organism: Macrobrachium rosenbergii; assembly: GCF_040412425.1. Taxonomy (NCBI): domain Eukaryota; kingdom Metazoa; phylum Arthropoda; class Malacostraca; order Decapoda; family Palaemonidae; genus Macrobrachium; species Macrobrachium rosenbergii. The sequence goes on from NC_089795.1 coordinate 77,386,843, forward strand.
CAATGGCGCCTGAGTTAACCCTTTGCGAGGGAACTCAACCCCAAGACTAAAGTCATTGCACAAGGGCCATGGAGAATCCGACGAATGAGAACATTGGCAACTATGTGTAGCACCTCAGTAGACTGCAGGCACAAATGGCGGCCGAGATACTCCAATCACGTAAGGGAATCATAACTGGGAAGACGTGATGCTGAATGCTTAACTTACAATGACGGTTGTATAATCTATTTTAAAGTTCTCAGTGACGTATGCTACGCGCACGAACATCAAACAATTATACTTGAAGTTTATATATATATTTTATATATATATACACATGTATATATATACATACATACGTACATACATACATATCTGTATTTGCGGTTTGTAATGTTGAAGACTTTCTGGATGTCTATCCTATTTAACTGTGCAGTAAAGCGATTTAACTCACTAGCTTGCAACTCAAGAGAGAGATACTCATTTTTTCCAATTATAATTCGGAGGGAATCCTTTGAGTAGGCTTTGCCTCTTTCATTTGTAGAGTGACTGTAACTATTTGCACACTTCTCTCCGTCTGCCAGGCTATTTCACTCAACTCCCAGAGAGAGAGAGAGAGAGAGAGAGAGAGAGAGAGAGAGAGAGAGAGAGAGAGAGGAACTAATAAGAAATGGAAGTTTTTTTTAGTGAAGTTTACGACGGAGTGCAAGATGTTTTGAAAACAAAGGGCTCACACTATATATATATATATATATATATATATATATATATATATATATATATATATATATATATATATATATATATATATATATATATATATATATATATATATACACGTCACAGGCAGATACAAAACCAGGCATTTTCTCGAACTGCAAAGAAATTTCAGGCAGATAGCGAGATGCACTTAGGGACATTTTTTGATCCCCCATGGGTTAGTATTAAACGCGGCGAAACAGTAACTCACCTACACTGTTTCGCCGTGTTTAGTACTAGCCCCTGGGGTGTCAAATGTATTTCGCCGTGTTTAGTATTGCTAGCCTGGGGATCAAATGTCCCTAAGCGCATTTGGCTATCTGCCTGAAAATTCAGAAAGTTCGTGAAATGCCTGGTTACGCATATCTGCCTGTAAATATATATATATATATATATATATATATATATATATATATATATATATATATATATATATAATAAAAAGTAGTAATATACAGGTATCTCGATGTCCTTACAATGAGATTTAATATTTCTGAATAAAACTTATCTTTTTACGTACGCAATCTGGAGACAATCGGGTAATGAAATTAATCTCATTTTTAATAAAACAACTCCTTATAACAGCACATATTTTTTGTTCGAATATAAGCGACAGAGAGAGAGAGAGAGAGAGAGAGAGAGAGAGAGAGAGACCCCAAAGTCTACAACACGCAGGTGCTGCCCCTGGGTAACATATGCCAGATAGATCAACCCATATAAACTAATTGAAATAAAGTGAGCGCATCTCATCATAACTGAGCTATGGCGTCATAAATACGGTCTTTTCAACTAACAGCGACATTGTTGCTGAATTAAGCCAAACTTATGGTCACCGTGGTTCCCGTAATTTTTGTTTTTAATTCGTTTCGTTTTTTTTGGGGGGGGGGAGGTGGGGGGCTCATTCCCCCTCTCTGACTTTTCTTGATAAATATTTTTTACCGTTTAACGAATTAAATATACTTAAAACTTTAAGAGATTTACAGTGAATTTCTTACTTACTTCTATTACACCTCCATCTGGTCTCATTACCTCATCATCTTTCAATTATTTCCGAATTATTATTAGAGGCAAGTGGCAAATTATATGCCGCGTCGTTTAAGCAAATGGTGGTAAGCCCCCAGCCAATAGGAGCGCTGGATGCTTGACAGTTAATTACCGCAGAAAATTGTTCAACTTGAAGAGAAGCGTCTTGTGAATGAAACTGCCGCCCTAATTGTATCCGTTACAGAAGCGTAAATTTCATGTGGGAGCTGTAACCTACGGAAGATACTAAAACACTGTACAGACACACACACACACACGCTCAACCTGATGTATGACGGTGAACATCAGGCTTTTTTCATCCTCGTTTAAAAGTATCCCCCCCACCATCTTCCTCTCTATATGTTCATTCATAAATACAAAAGTATAAGTACGCTATGTATGTGTTAGTATACGTACGATGCATCCAGCTATCAGCTACTGTCACGTCATTAACTACTGGAATAGCAGGGAATTTATTTTCCAATTATCTGATTTTCCCCGGGTGCAGATGCGAATTTCAAAACAATGCAGGACCAAATGACGCCATATTAGGCATAGCTAGACCATGAAACAAACCTATTTTTCGCTGTCGCATTCTCGTGCGAAAGACCTTTTTGTTGGAATCAACGTCCCTCTCATTGATTGCATCAAGGCCGCTGAACACTTAATGAGAAAAACATCCATTCACATTCTTAGTTCGGACGTTGATTGTATGTGATTGCTTTTAGAAATAAAATCCCCAAGAATGGATGTATCATACTCCCCCCCGGTGACGGCAAATAAAGTGCAAAGCGACATACAGCCGTGGACACTTTTTTCTGGTATTTATCCTGCTCATAACTTGCACCATACACTCATTTTAGCTACATTTCTGTTCCAAGATTCAGCAACCACAGGCCTACATCAAGTAGATGTGATCGACGCAAAGATTATCTTCATACAAACCACATATCACGCGTATATAACATAAAGTAATGGGCCAAGAACACTACACTGAGAAACACCAGAGACTTCATTCCTTTTGTCGTTATAATGCCAGTCAACAATCTATCAGTTAAAAACTGGATAATACTACCGAGAAATGATTCAACAACCCCAATCTTTTCAAGTTGGAAAACAACTGCCTTATTATCACCACAGTCGAAAGTTGTACTAAAGACAAGACCAACCACATGAACTTCAAGACCAGAATCTAGGGATATTTTCAAAACACTGAAAACTGAAAGAAGAGAATCACAAGTACCTAAACCCTTGCAAAAGCCAAGTGCCAACCAGGGGACATGCGAATACTTTTAGCACTGGCACACAAGAAGTTTTGCCAGAGGGGAGTTAGGCCTATAGCATCCACATTTGCCTAATTGAGTATTATTACCAAATCTCCACTAAGAGCAAAAACCTTTTTAACTAACTTCTGACAAATATCAGATAATCTGCTGGTTTACAAAACACACATTAAAAATACCATCTTGGTCTACACACCCATAAGCATAGAAGTCAAACAAAATTCTCAGTTCCACGGACATGAAAACTAAATTAATCAGCTTGGACTCAAGCAAAAAGGAATGAGGCATACAGTTTCTCATCACAACTTACTGTCAAATTCAGTCCTTTGGACAGTGCGTGACAGAGCCATGTGATTTAAGCAAAGGTGGAACTGTTGAGTGTACCAGAGAGGGTTTCTTTTATAGTCAAATTGTTTTTATTTTCAGCTGAAGCATAAATTCTTACTTTTGGTGTAAGTATTTCATGTCCAATTAGATATATATATATTCCTTCTCCAAAGAATAAATTCCTACCGTTTCTCCAAATAAGTACTGGGGTTTGTCTGTAATTCGAAAAAAAACGAGAAAGAATTCACCTATTTATTCTGTTGGCAAAACTTTCAATTAAAGGAACAATAATTTTAAAGCATCAGTGACCAACTCTGAAGTGAATTATAATTCAAATTTCAAATTCAGACAGCTCAAGATTTAACAAAATTACAACACATCAGGGCCAGCCTGCTCAGTTTTAATTAATAATAATAGAACTAATGCACGATAAGAGTCTAATTATCTCATTATGTAGACTGTTGCCCAGTTAGCAACAATAAAAGCGTATGGTTTGAATTTCATTGGCATATTCGCGAAATCATTCTCCGGTGCAATTCATGCTTGCGATGGTATATTACGTGACTTCACGCCATGCTTGGACTGCTACGTTTCATCAATATTTGGATTTGTGGTGTGTGAGGTGATGGTTGTGTGTAACGTTGCCAGATGGCCAAGTGGTTCCTATATTGAGGCTCAAACAATATTTGGTGGAATCTAGTGAGCATATACGTGTCCCGTGTTTGCCTGAGGGGAATTGCGCGGAATTTTCCAATATTTTGTTGCTCGCTTCAGCACCGTATAATGAAGTCTAAACGGGAAAAATTTCAATTTTTCTGCTGACTTATTTGTTATTTGCTTTATGACCTGCAAATGTAACGTGTAAACTCGTGTGCAACAGAGTTCTGAAGGCGGAATTTTAGGCAAATAATTTGTAGGTGAATCTACACTTAAGTAATAGTTTCTACGTTCCAATCTGTCCCAAAGAGCTGACGCACGACTTTCATGTAATCGCTGAATTACGATTTGAAAATTATTCTTAAACTATAATGACTCACATTAACTCACTCATAAACGTTTAAAATAAAACGTAGAAGAGGTACGATAACAGCATTAAATGTATCTCTGATTACGATTACGTAATACCGGAAGACGTTAGAAATCGGCAAAATAGCAACTGTACCACTGTACCCTACCACTGTGACCCTACCAAACGATGAGGGAGATCTCAGATTTATGCAGAGTTTAGGCATACATGCCAAGCACTGGGGCAACTAAGGCCATTCAGCGCTGAAACGGAAATTGACAGTAAAAGTTTGACAGGTGTAACAGAAGGAAAACCTCTTGTTACACCTTTCAATTGTTAGGAGAGGGTGGACAGTAAGATGGAAGAAAGAGAATATGAACGGATGTACAGTAAAAGGAATGAAAGCAGTTGCAGCTAGGGGCTGAAGGGACGCTGCAAAGACCCTTATGCAATGGCTACACTGCACCGCATGAGCTGCATAGACGGCACTAACCCCCTAACGATGAGAGAGAGAGAGAGAGAGAGAGAGAGAGAGAGAGAGAGAGAGAGAGAGAGAGAACAGCTTTGGCGTTATAATCAGTAACATCTGTTTTCTGTGTATTTACAATTTCATGAAAGGACGCGCAGGTAATCAGGGTATTATATCTGTAAATTCCCATAAAATAATACAATAAAATGGAAGAAAAAATAAAAAAAATTTTTCATAGGATAAGAACGTGTTATTGGCTGTTTATTAACTGCAATCACTGCTTTAACTTAGTCAACGTCATCTTATATTCATAAAAGACACAAAATTACTCTATCTGAAATATACAGTGTGAACGAAAGCCAGAAAGTGTTCTTAAGTCTGCCCAAGTTTCCCAAGAAGTTCAAGCAGCTTACGAGTTTTGTGACCGGAGTAAAGATTTCACACATTTTTCTATATTATATCAAATAAATAACAATATCGGTGTAAAACATCTTTATATATATTAGAATTTCAGTTCCGCAATCTACAGTGAAAACAACAGAAAGATATGTACGTAACTTGATAAATACGTATGACAATAGGCATACGAACACATGACCCGTCATTGATGTGATTTCACTGTATCACAAAAAGTAACCCTGAAAATGAGAGAGAGAGAGAGAGAGAGAGAGAGAGAGAGAGAGAGAGAGAGAGAGAGAGAGAGAGAGAGAGAGAGAGAGAGAAGAAGAAAAAATCGACGTGGATACAGAAATAGCATGGCAGCTTCTGTCATCCATTTACGCTGTGACGTCTCTCGTCTTGTCTTGGCTTAAGCAGGAAACTGATGTGGGGATCAGGAGTTGGACTTTGGGAAAATGCGTCTTGGCCAGGACAGGTACATTTGCTGTAATTCTCTTTCTGTTAAATTACATACAAGTACAGTGAATTAGATACTATCAGAAAATTCATGGCTTATATATATATATATATATATATATATATATATATATATATATATATATATATATATATATATATATATATATATGTAATCAGAAAATTCATGCATATATATATATATGTATATAATATATATAATCAGAAAATTCATGGCTATATATATATATATATATATATATATATATATATGTATATATATATATATATATATATATATATATATATATATATATATATATATATATATATATAAGCAGGGTGGTAGTTGCATCGCACTCTTAGGACACATGCCTCTTCCATGTGATAGACTGCATCCCTTGGCAGAGAAGAGCATGAGGTTAGCAATCTCATCCCCATATAACCAAATAGTCTCTCAGTATGAGTCCGAGCACTGGGACAGTACGTAACATCTCTCGCCACTAAGGCCTCACAAAGGACTCAGAAGGAAACTACCTTAGTCTGATAATTGAGAAATGGTGCAAAATTCATAGGACAGAGTGATAGTCTATGGGGAACAAACTCCACATTCAGATTTGCTGTGGGACTTAACATCTGCCCTTCACCTAATAATGTTGTGTTAATTCTTATGGTAGGGTACAGTATCACAAGCACACACATATTATATATACATACATATACACACACACATATATATATAGAATATATATGTATATATATATTATATATATACATATGTATATAGTGTATACATTATAAATTAATGTGTGTGTCAGTGAGTGCACGCAGTCTCCGTTATCGGGGCCACTTCAGTATTCACTTCAAATGCTAAATTCGGCTCTCTTAATCACATACAGATGCTCACCTTTCCGCTCTTTTACGTATAAAATAGTGTAACCTCATCGGTTGATGGCTCCGTTTGATGCTTGAATAGAGTTAACGTACAACTGGAAGTAATGCAATATCTCTCATCTTTATTTCTCCGGCTCTCCATACGTTTTTTCAGACTAAAAAAATTTAGCAAACGTCAGAAATGTAAATGTTCTTAATCTAAGTATCGAATGCTGCGAGAACCAACAGATTCAAGAAGTAACTTTGGGTTTTCAGATTTCATAAAGTAATGTTTTGATTGATTTGTTTTGAATTATAAAAGATTGGCTGTACAGCCAAGCACTGGGGCACTTTCAGCCATTCTGCGCCTAAGGAAGAGTTGGAGTTGTTGGGCAGCAAGATGGAAGAAGGAAGTGGGAATGGAGGTCAAGCAAAAAGCCTAAAAAGTGGGTACAGCTTTGGGCCGAAGGACCGCTTCAAACAAAACTTATTAATGCATACAGTGCACCATGTGTGGTGCAATGACGGCACTACCCACCTGCGGTGATAAATTTTCGCAATGGATTTTCAACAGAAAATTCCTGAATATATAATTCAGGCCTCAGGAAGAAATGGTGTATTTCCAAGCAACGTTAAAACTCCACGGGCTTCATCGATCATTGTTCAGTAGGTAATAGTTCCCATGAATAAATTGTCACCTTTAATAATGACTGAATAACGAATTTCACAGGAGCACCCCAATATAAAACTTTACCTCATAAAATAACATGGGAGAACGTTACCTAAATGTTAAAAAAAAAAATTTTTTTATAAAACTTTATGGAGAAAAAATTAACTGTTTCTTTTTTTTTTACATCATTTATATTCTCGAGTCTTTTGAAAACACTGCATTAATTTTAATTCTTATCAGGTATTATTTGCATCTTTTTCCTAATAATACACATACACACATACATATGTGTATGTATGTATGTGTGTATGCGTTTGTATCTATCTATCTATCTATATATATACATACACACACACACACACACACACACACACACATATATATATATATATATATATATATATATATATATATATATATATATATATATATATATATATATATATATATATATATATATATATATATATATATATATATATATATATATATATATATATATATAAAATTCACTTATACGCCTTCTCTTTGAAGGTTTGGCTCCATACGGTTTTAGCGGATGAGGTTGCTAGGGCAACTTCTTTCACTATAACTGCAATCCACCACAGTCGACTGTAAGTCAGTTACTTAAGTCACTGTATATGCCGCGAGGTACAACATAAAATTCAGGAAACAAGACAGCCGTCGACACCCCATCTCAATTTGAGTAGATTTATGGGAGAAAGTTTAAAAGGTTCACAACGGACAAAATAAATAATTAAATAAAACGGATACAAAATTAGCTTTCAAATGCCATCTGTACAATTTTCCAATAACGAACTGCCGTCCACAACACTTAGATGGTAATACTGTACTTGTTACATGAATCAAAGTTAGGTACTCGGCGAAGTTATGTTAAGAGGGAACTCTTGTTTTTGTATGTGCCAATTGATCATCTCTTGCTTCGAGTTTGACCCCTGGAGGACGATTCGCTCAGTGAGTTAGGATATAAAAAATGATATCTCGATGCTGAATCGTTTACATTTCATTTGCCTTCCATTTGCATTCAATGATTGTGTCAACAGTGAAATTATGCATTTCAAATCGACCAAAGGATAGAGAGAGTGTTTCAGGCTGGAGAGAGAGAGAGAGAGAGAGAGAGAGAGAGAGAGTATTTCAAATCGATTAAGAGAAAGAAACCCTTCAAATCAAGCAGGAGAGAGAGAGAGAGAGAGAGAGAGAGAGAGAGAGAGAGAGAGAGAGAACACTTAAAATCAATTAAGAGAAAGAAAATCTTCAAATCAAGCAGGGGAGAGAGAGAGAGAGAGAGAGAGAGAGAGAGAGAGAGAGAGAGATCTTAAATCAAACAGAAGAGATAAAATTTAAATCGAACAGAAAAGAGAGAAGAGAATTTATAAATCGAGGTGAAAAGAGAGGGGAAAATTTCCAATCGATAAAGAGAGAGAGAGAGAGAGAGAGTTTGGGATTGAAAAAGGGTTAGGCTCAGGTCATAAACATGACAATTTCATTTCAGGATTATGCTTCGGTAGCGTGATGAAAATGCAACCTAACTGTCTCATTGCGTGATGTCCATCACGATAGGTCTCGCTCGCATCTCGCTGGAATTTTTTTTCTTTATTTAATCTCATATTAATGTTCATCCGATAATCACGGCCATAGTCTCTTTGGATACTCATGTATTGGAGTATATGAAAGGTCGGACGATAGCGGGATGAATATTCACGTGCCGTTCACCTGACAAAAAACTTGATGTGTTCCATACACTAAAAATACCCTTACGTCTTTACGTAACCTTCAGACAACAACAAAAGTATAAAGAATACAGCAAAGGTTTGGGTGGGTTACATTTTGAATATGAATTTCAACTGGTCATCATGTTTAGGAAATTTAATCTATCTAGTCTTCTAGCAGTTTAGGAAAAGGGGGAAATTGGCGTAAGCAGTCTTTTTGTTCAACTAAAGAAAATTTTTTCCAGCCGATCAAATCAACAACAAATTCTGACAACAAAACCCCGTGTCATCATATCTACCGAATCACCATTAATTTTACTTTGGCCTAGTTAAAATTGCCTATCCTAAATATGGCAACGACGCAACTGTCCATCAGTTTAAAACGCATTAAAATAGGTCTGCTCGAAACCTCCGGAGCTGTTACTCAAAATAACAGCGAGTAGGAGTAAGTAACTGTCATATCAGGTGGATTCATGGGAGGTCAGTTGAATTATTAGACTGAGTGAGCAACCGACAGTCGCCCTTTTCTCGATTCAGTACAGTATCTTTGTGGGTGTTTCTGCGCCAGTTTGCCAGCACAGCTTTAAGGCGGTTGCGCGTCTCCTGAGATTCTCTGATTTTTTAATTGAACATTATTGTTTGCCGAGTGTGATTGACAGACGACGTTAAGTGTTCTCCGGATACCCTTCTAGCTACCGCCTTTTTCCTCCTACCGACGGGAATATTGTTTGTTGCAACGTTATCTGGAATATTGGTGGTGTAATATGGCAGACAGCAAAGCTATCTAGACAAGTCAAACCAGATACGCCGAACCTTTCTTTGTGGCTTGATACCCACTACGCCATATCAAGATGGAACACGCCGAAAAGTTTTATGGATGGAAGAGGCTTCATACTCTTTTTCATTTTTCAAAATAGTATGAAAATAGTATGGTTATATAAATTTGGCTACATTTTTAAAAAGTATTTTGTCATGATTCTTCAACCATGCAGAACTGAATCACGAAGACTACAACAGTCTGTCAACTCAAAGTTCTCATTCTCGATTTTGAAATTCCTGTACTTTTACTGTTATTGCCACTAATCTTAACTTTATACACCGTTGGTGTTTGGTTCGTATATCTTTACCATAGTTTTAGCAAGCATATAATATCATGAAGTTTGATTCTATACAGTAAAATTCTTTTGTTTACTAAAATTCTCAATTTCTCTAGGAAACGCCATTTGCTTAGAAACATGTCTGGTTGGAACAGAATTGAGCACAAGTGATGCTAAGCTGGTGTTACTCTATTACATTACACAACACTGATCTGGGTGACTGTTATTAACCTGCCCCCGGCAGTTAAAGCTGTTAGTCTACAAACAGTGCCAAATCCCGAAAGCTATCAAGAGCAACTGAGCAAATAATTAAAGAAATAAACCGAAAGTGGGGACGTAAAGAATGACTGCCATCGTGTAGATGAACAAATGAAAAATATGAGGATATAAAGACATGATAATGTATGTCTCCTCTAACATATGATAGGATTCATGAACGTCGACCTCCTTTTATCCAATATATATTCTGCTGACAGTAAATACTGCAATAATTGTTTCTTGCTTGCAACGCTTGTTGTGGATAACTAAAATAGTGTAAACTGCAGACACAAAACAACACTGATGATCTAGATTTTGTGGGAAACTTGACTACTTATGAAACTGCGCTTTTTATTTTGTGATTTGAGTGACTTTTATTTGCAACAAATTGTGCAATGAAAAACTAATGCGCATAAAAGAAACACCATAATACCAGGTGTCGAGCTTTGAACATCAAAGCAAATAGGGGAGGGACCCTAAGCAACCACTTTATATCAATAGAGTAAATTCTAATGCTTAACGTAAGAGTTGCAAGTACGGCATATTAGGGACTCGTTTGTTAAGCGCTAAAGAGCCACTTTTGTACAGGTGCTCTTGCTCGTGTTTTCATATTTCATTGGCCATCTCTGAGCTTGAGAGAGAGAGAGAGAGAGAGAGAGAGAGAGAGAGAGAGAGAGAGAGAGAGAGAGAGAGAACAAAATCTGACAGGACATTTCGACTGTAGATTATCGGCTGAAATTTTGTTGGCACTGCATCACCAATACAATTTGGCACGGTGCCATATTGATCAATGATTCCCTCGTGATCACTACGACTGACTGATACGCCTATCATCCTGGATGGATACATTTCTATAGATAATCTATAATAGCAATCAAATCATGATAGTTTCTCCATGAAAATGAGTTTCCCCCCTACAACCAAGTCTAGGTTCAATGTTCTCCCGCTGCACGTCAATTCACTCTGTCCAGACCCCCAGAACGAATGATTCGAAAGTGATTTCACATAACATCACATTGTAACGTGACCGATCACAACAGGATTCGATACTTCAAAACGTACAGCCGCGTGCTTTTTTGTTTATCATTAATGTCCGAAAACTCCCATAACTTGAACATAACTGGATCCTGTTAATATAATTGGCGTAACTAATGAAATTAATAGATCCGCACTGTCCATTGACTCATAATTATTGAGCCATTCATTAGCTATAACGGAATTAGGGCTAAACACGGCCACCTGATAGATGAGATTGATAGATAGGGCCTCTCATGAGAGGAATAGTTATAATGTTCATGTCTGGTTGACATTAAATCTACAAGTCTCCTTTAACGATGAATAAATTTAACAGGAATATAAAATGATAACCCCAAACGAATGGTAAAGTCAAATTATCAAAAGAAGCAAAGATTCATGACGTAAAATAGGCGCCTTATCTGTTGAAGTGGACTAATTTGTGGGTGACAAAATATTGAAGACATGTTACAATTATTTTTAAATGGGATTTTTTGCATATTTACAATTCTGACGAAAAAGAAAAAGAATTTTCTAACATTCCTTTCAAATTATAATAACATCAGTCCATGTCTGAGAGAGAGAGAGAGAGAGAGAGAGAGAGAGAGAGAGAGAGAGAGAGAGAGAGAGAGAGAGAAGCAAACGAAATATATGAATGAAAAGATGAAAATTTTCAAAAAAGACACGTAGGTCAATCTACTGTGATGCGCCAGAGTAATTATGGGTAACTGCCATCAACTTAGGCATAACCTCTGAATTTATTAAGTTAAGAACTCTGAAGCCAAGGAACGCAGCTTGGACCCCATTAGCTTCATTGCAAGGTGCCCGAAAGTTGTTAATCCTTAATTACCGTCGCTGTGAATTGCTCCACTAAACGGGGGGCGAAAATCCCATTTACGACTGAGCGTGGAAAAAAAAAAATGGGACGCTTTTCCGGTTCAAAAGACGAAGAGACGAAAAAGTTAAATCAGTTTGGAAAAGTCGCTAATTAGGCAATCTTGCCGCATTTGGTAACTAGGATTTACGCAAGAAGGAAATAAAATTGAAATTAAGAAAAGAGAAGACGCTAATGGTGAGAAACTGAGGGACGGATATATTCTTTTTTCTGTTCTTTTTTTTTCTCTCTCTCTCTCTCTCTTTTAACATTATTGCAGTTTGGAGGTGGCACACAACCAAGTAACTGATCTTACTTAAATATATGTATTTTAGGTAATACTGGGAAATTAATGGAAACCGAAATTCAAATTAACAATACTTAAGTGTGTTCGTAAACAAAAGCTCGGGAAAATATTTTGAAAAGTAAGTAAGCATTCAGTTACATACACACACACACACACACACATATATACACACACACACATACTGTATATATATATATATATATATATATATATATATATATATATATATATATATATATATATATATATATATATATATATCCAAATATTATAAAAAAAATTTTCGTTTAATATACAGTTTCGCAAACCGCTGGAATAACTTACAATCAAGGAGTGTAATAATTCTCTTGGGTATAAGTTATTCCCGAGGTACAGTATAGTGAATTGGATATCAAGCGAAATTTGGGGCTTAATATCTGTCAATGTAACAATGTCTCGCTGTATGTGATAAAAATTCATATATGCATATATACATACATACATATATATGTGTGTGTACACATACACACACATATGTATATATATATATATATATATATATATATATATATATATATATATATATATATATATATAAAATAGTAACCCACACGATGCCCAAGTGTAGTCGAGAAATAGAACCTCTAGTCACCCCAAAATCCTAGCCTCACCCTGGCTAGCCTTTGCAAAAATACTCAAGTTAATACAATGCACAGAATGCTTAGAAATAAGAATTATTCATGCTGTACTAGCATAAGTGCATATTGAACACAAAAAACCTACAAAATGTGAGGCTTTAGAGAGCAAAACGTCTCACTCAAGAACTTTGTCACAGTAGCCGCACCAACCCTGAAGAACAATACAATACAATAAAGTAACTGTATCTTCGCAGGCAAACAATCCATATGCAGTGTATGTAATTCATTTATGTATGCGTGTATGATGACTGTTGCGTAAAGGTAACAATGAAATAAAAAAAAAACAATGACCAGATTAACCACAAATTGTTAACGGCACTCTCTCTGTCTCTCTCTCTTATACCTTACATCATGATACCCTAAGAAAGTAATTTTAGGAATTGAACATCTTAGTGTGCTGACTAGAAAACAATATCCAATTTAGATAGATATTAGTGCTGACGAGCATTGCCCCTCCTTATTGCCATGAACTGGCCCTCAGTGGTGGCGCATGGACTGGGTGAGTGGTGGGGCATCAGAACAACGGTGGAAACTGTATTTTTCTGTGATTCCAACAAAGAAGATGGGGCTACTGGATGACCCGATGCAGGTGAACTTGGAAGTCTTAAGAGGGTGGGACAGGGGGGACCGCCCTCAAACATATCCCTGAGCCTACTTTGTTGGTGAGACTGCCACTGGTGAAAGTGATGTTAGCCTTTGCTATATGAAAAGGAGGTGACCAGGGTTCTGACTAGCGGTTCCCTGGTATGACTGGGATAGTTGGCAAACTCGATGAGGATGTTTTAATGCTTCACGGACCATGGTGAACCTCTCCATGATAGGAGTGGTATCGTATCGCCCTGTTGTTATCAACATCCTCATCCGTAAGCCTGGAAGCAGTACCAGCAGTGGCAACCTCATCAGACATAGTCTGATACCCTGGAATAATTCTATCCTTAAATAACCACTCACGAATGCCATCATTCTGAACGTCCTTTCTGATCTTAATGAAGTACTGTATAGTACACAACCTCGAGCCCTGGAAAATCGACAGCAGCATACCCTTCAGTGTACAGTCTACGCCAATCACACTCTAGGCCAAGAACAGAGACGTCATTCCAAGCAAGAGGCCTGTTGTGGATTGGCAGCTTGAAGGAGTGGCTTCTACAAAAATTCTACAGTGTCCTTTCCCCACAAGCATCCAGGTCAAGCTCGTTCTCCTCCTAATCCTTGAATAAAAGGACACCTGGAATGGCTGTCCTTTGCTATTAATTTGCCCGGTGGAATAAGCTTGCATACTGTTGAGAAGCAAGAAAGCCTTTACCCAATCTCGCGGGATACCAAGCTCTTCTGTTTGATAACGGATAACTTCCTTGCGGAAATATTGGTGAGATCAATCTTTAACAATGTTTGTTGCAGACTAGCGTTTAACGAATGGTACCAAATGACAATAGACCTATCCAATATTCCATGAAAACACCACTGCTGCTTTGAGTATCAAGCCTGCGAGTATCTGAATCTTTTGCACAGCACATACAACACAACTGTTTCCTAATAAACTTTGAACCAGGTCACATAGCCGATTCACCAGCCAAGGTATTAGTGGGCATAGAGCGGTAAAACACCCCAGTTTAGTCAGTGCTATAGATTTAGAATAACTTATTGCTTGTTGATCCAATCTATGAATTTCTATCTTTTAATGAAACGGAAAAGAGTGAGTTTTCAAGAGAAAGCTCGATTACACCTGCTATGTTCACCATTACACATTCCCCTGTGCTGTGAGTAACGGGAAAAACAAGTCCGTGAAGCAAAGAGTTCTTGAATAGGCGACGTGAAAGCAAACAAGTAAACAATGCGCCGAAGTTTCTTCGGCGCAATCGAGTTTTCTGTACAGCCGCCTAAGCATATAATCATGGCCACCGAAAATAGATATATATTTCGGTGGTCTCGGTATAATGCTGTATGAACCGCGGCCCATGAAACTTTAACCACGGCCCGGTGGTGGCCTGGCCTATATCGTTGCCAGAAGCACGATTATGACTAACTTTAACCGTAAATAAAGTAAAAACTACTGAGGCTAGAGGGCTGCAATTTGGTATGTTTGATGATTGGAGGATGGATGATCAACATCCCAATTTCCAGCCCTCTAGCTTCAGTAGTTTTTAAGATCTGAGGGCGGACAGAAAAAAGTGCGGACGGACAGACAAAGCCAGCACAATCGTTTTCTTTTCAGAAAACTAAAAAGCTGGATGTAAGCTAGGTCAGTAATAATCAGAAATAAGAATAAAAATAAGACTGATTCTGATGATATCATCTTGAAACAGTACTGCAAAAGGTTAAGCAGGAATTGCAGATGAAAACTGATTATATATTCCAATTTCTATGTTCAAAATAATAAAATAGCAAACAAACATAGCTCAAGAGAAGAGTGAAATATAAAAACACATAGGTCAAATTAGTGATAAAATACAAGGCATTAAAATTTCACATTGACACAAAAAGCATGCTGGATTAATATAACGATGAAAATTAATCCTTTTAGTTTAAATAATTCCTGCTGCAGTGACAAAGGATTTTGTAATGAAAAAGTATGGAAGTTGTAAGAAAATACAAACCACAGAAAGGATCTTAGTCGCTTTCAACGCCAAAGTGCGAGGTTAAAATGTTAGTAAGCTTAAGGTTTCTCGAATATGAATAATGTTTATATAATAATCTTGCCTTTGAAATTTAACCGCTAATGCAACTCGCGCCTACCTTTAAAAAGTCCTCTAAATTAAAATAAATAATTTATTTCCGTCCTCACACTTAATTCTTTAATGTCAACACTTGAATATTGCTTACTTCATCATGTTTGGAATAAATGATAGATTAATCTGAGATAGACCTTCGTAACCTGTACATAGCCACATGAAACATTAAGTACAGCTGTTGTTATCTGTATGTTTTACAAAGTCATGTGCACCATGAATACAGAGCTCACTTTCATGCACATTGTACGTTTTAAATATCCGTAACGTTCCCATGGCCAGATTGGATAATTAATCTTAAAGGTCATGGATGCTTCTGGATGAAACTGAATGTGAGGAACACAAAGACTGTTGGTCTTGCAAGCATGGAAGCAAGCGCTGTTTGCTTGGAAGGTTCTTATAAGAAAACGCACAGGAGTAATAGCTGAGGGTGAGACTGTCTAAAAGGAAGCATTTTGCTTTTAACTGTGTCATATATATACCTTCATTTGAATTCGATTTTATATTTCAGTAAAAAGTTCTTCACAAACACACCATTGCTAAATGGTCGTTATATATACGTATACGCAGTAAACCTACGGCCACATAAATGTATACTTTTTATACATAAGCGCTGTCATGTGCGTTCATATAACTGAGATTGCTCTTGCCTTGAAAAAAAGATGAAGGTACCTAATCGCTCTGATTTTTTTTTTTTGTCACAGGTGTTCCAGTATAAATCAATTGAATTACGTTTAACGGAATATTGATCGCTCACGTCTTTTATTTCTCTGTCTGTCTGTCTGTCTCTCTCTTTCTCTTCATTTACCAAAGAAATGCTAACAACCAGGTAAGCACTTAGCTGCTTGGGTCATTGAAGTCACACTGGATTTTAAAGAAAACGAGACCCTACTTTCCCTTGCATCTCAATTTTAGGAGCCATACATGGGTATGCAGTCGACTTAACCATTGGTTACCAAGAGAAACAAGTTGAGGTCGACTCTGGTGCACATATTCCTGTTAAATTCAGTGTAAGTTATTCCCAAGGTAAAGTGAGCTCCATAAAAAGTATGTGGAGTTAATATCAGTAATAAGCAGATTAATTAACCTAAAATAACTTTGTATCATTTTCTCTTAGATATGTCTTTCATTCTAAGCAAACCTTTCAGTGCACCGTGTATCCCACAATACAGTTTTCTTTCAGAAATAGTGAAAGCAAGATAAACCAAAGATAGAACCTTTTACCTTTTATACAAAGATTGCTTTTGACCTTTGCCGACAGTGGGAGGATGAGCGTAGGAGGAAGGTTATTCTAGGACATGCTCCAGCGCATCCCTCTCAGTGAAAGCAAATGTCAATTGCATTCGGATCACCGTCAGTATTGGCGGCAATGACGTGGGCTTTCTGGTGCCAAAAGAAAGGAGAGTTCGACTATAATATCATGACTGACTAAGCTATTGCAGAATCCAGGTCTAACACACCTTTGCCTGTTTATGCGACTGAAAGGCTATCAGTTTCACCATGTTCTGTCAATTACTTTATTTTCAGTTCTGGCACATGAATAGGGAGAAGTATTGTTGCTATCAGTTTCACCATATTCTGTCAATTACTTTATTTTCAGTTCTGGCACATGAATAGGGAGAACTATTGTTGCTATCAGTTTCACCATATTCTGTCAATTAATTTATTTTCAGTTCTGGCACATGAATAGGAGAAAGTATTGTTGCTATCAGTTTCACCACATTCTGTCAATTACTTTATTTTCGGTTCTGGCACATGAATAGGGAAAAGTATTGTTGCTATCAGTTTCACCATATTCTGTCAATTACTTTATCTCCAGTTCTGGCACATGAAGAGGGAAAAGTATTGTTGCTATCAGTTTCACCATATTCTGTCAATCACTTTATTTTCAGTTCTGGCGCATGAAGAGGGAAAAGTATTGTTGCTATCAGTTTCACCATATTCTGTCAATTACCTTATTTTCAGTTCTGGCACATGAATATTGTTGCTGTATGATTCATAAAATAATTACAGTTTTCAAGGACAATAAGACAAGTAATCAATATATCAAGGGAATTATCACATAGCTATCAACCTTAACTCTGAAATAGCAATTTAAATATAATCGATAACTTGAGTTACTTGTGGAGATTCATAGTAGGTAGAATTTGTCCCTGTGGCTGAAAATCCCAACTCTACTTATAGTTAAATGTAATATTTTAACATCTATTCTCATCACGGCACAATAAACAAATGCATATTCAAGCATCGATTTGCCCAGTTTCGCTTGTGCAGGCGTTACTTCCTGTGCCGGAAGACAGCTGGACTTTAGAGGACAACTCCTACTGAAGTCGTCATAGGACTTATACCAGCTGGATATTCCGGGATTCCTCCGTAAAAGTCACTTTAGGGCAATATCTATGCAACTAAGTGGTTCACGTAACCCTAGACCACATAGGTACTCTACACAAGTCAGTTTGTCATGTCTCTCTCTTTAGAACAACAGATACAAATAAATAATGACATCTACGGACATAACCTGGTCATTTAGTCATTTATATCTTACAGAATCGAATTCAAAGTATAATCATATGAATACAAAATTCACGGAGAATGTCGTGAATCAATAAAACATAGAACAAACTTGCGAACGGTACGCCTACTCTTCTGTAACCTTCATCATTAATGTATCGCAAGAGCACGCACTGAAGTCGTATATACAGGTATGTGACCTCCCTGGTAGTTCTAGGTCAAGTCAACTGACATCATTAACCACTTTCAGAAAGGTAATAATAATGTAACATAAGATTAAATTTCGACTAAATATTAAAGAGTGACAATGTTTTCATTGATAACATTGAATAACAGTTCGACCACACTCGCCTCCTGATTAAAGATAGCATTCCTATTCTTTTATATATATATATATATATATATATATATATATATATATATATATATATATATATATATATATATATATATATTATATATATATATATATATATATATATATATATATATATATATATATATATATATATACACTGTACATAGCTAATAATCAGTTCATTTATCTAATTGTGCTGCGGTGTGGTGCTTTTGACTCTAGTTAGTGAAGAATTTCCTATTTTTACAAAAAAGACAATTCTATTAAGTTTTTTAAATCGCCAGACTTCTTAACGTACTAGGCAATGATTATGGTGAGTATTAAGATTCTTTTTCAGAAATGTAATGAAAAGATTCCTAAGCGAACAACTCATTCTAAATCTCTTAAATGAAAATTCTATTATCATAACTTTCCTTTTGGGCTGTTTGCACCACCGTCTTGTCTTTTTTTTAAATTAATCGTGATGACATTACTGATGTTTTTATAGTCTTTTTTATATGTATTAGGTACTAAAAACTACCAAAAGCCATCGAAGAGTATTAAACTAAAGTAATCAAAAGTAACTTAAGAATCTCTCTCTCTCTCTCTCTCTCTCTCTCTCTCTCTCTCTCTCTCTCTCTCTCTCTCTCTATATATATATATATATATATATATATATATATATATATATATATATATATGTGTGTGTGTGTGTGTGTGCGTGTGTGTGTGTGTGTGTGTGTGAGTGTTTTGTATGTAATTACAAGGCATACAGGTTTAAAGATAACCAACGGAATTGGCTGCGTGACAGCAATTTAGAATTAATCGACTAACTGACTGACTTACCAGGAGTCACAATACAAATGGCCATCGGTGCCAAAAAATGTATCAGTTGCTGTAAAAGAACTTGCTTTCACTATAAAAAATTAATCCCTGTTAACCCAACTCAGGTAATTTGAAATGTTCAATCTTCCGTCTCAAAATTTAACAACAGTCACCAATTTTGCTTCATATGTCAACCCAGTCATCTATTAACATCTAAAAGAAAGAGACTAGTTGCTTAATGAAGGACTAAAGATTGGCCTTTGCGGTGTTTGCTTTGCAAAGACATGGGATAAATCCGTGAGAAAGCACCAGTAATGAGATGTGTCTGAAACAAGATGGCCCAGACATCGGTAATTTACTGTTTAACCTTTGACCTCTAAGTACGACCTTGACCTTGACCCGTGGTCCACTACATAAAACGATGAATCCTTATCATCTATAGATAGTATATTTGAAGTCTGAAGTTCTCATCTCCAAAGATAATAATACTGTAATGCTTTAAAACTTCGACATTAGCTGACGGCTGACAGAGAGGTAATTCACAAGACGACCCCAACAATAAACTGGGTCAATAAAAAGTACCAACAACAATAACATTTTGCAGTAGTGGCTCTCCCTTCTCTACAAAAGGGCAAGAATATTTACACAAAATATATTCTGTGGAGGTGCAAATGTTATTATCATTAACTGTCTGTAAAGAACCCCACCAGATAATGATTAAAGCAGAGGTGCCCAAAATTTCATATACGTGACTCACTCATTATAATCAGTAAATGGTGAGAATGCGGGGTATAAAACAAAACGAAATGAAAAATTGTTATTATAATGAATGGATTCGCTTAATTATAATGATACAAGATAGTAATTTGAGTTACTCATGCCATAATTATACATTTGAGAGAATAATTACGGAATTATCCTGCCAGCCCGGGGAAAGAGAGAGAGAGAGAGAGAGAGAGAGAGAGAGAGAGAGAGAGAGAGAGAGAGAGAGAGAGAGAGAGCAGACACCCACCAGTGTTGCAAGATTTGCCACACCCATACGACAGCTGTGACGTCATTTGATCTATAAAGGAGATCGTCTGTGTTTGCTCAATAAAGTCTTTCCATTCTTGGGGGGGGGAACAGAACGTTAGCCCAATTCTCTCTTCTGTTGGTAAACCATAAAACTATCCAAAAAAATCTAGGTGGGAGAAAGTCACGCTAGTTACTGAATAAACATCTTGCGTGAGGAGATTATCGTAGGAAGAAAAAAAAAAAATGTAATAAGGCAAAAAGATCTGAGACTGGAAACAACACAAACATAAAAGATCATATTCTGGCATTATATATACAGTAAAGTATATATATATATATATATATATATATATATATATATATATATATATATATATATATATATATATATATATATATATATATATATATATAAAAGTATATATATATATATATATATATATATATATATATATATATGAGACATACAAAATGCATAACACACATCTATATATATATATATATATATATATATATATATATATATATATATATATATATATATATAAAGAAAAGAATTTCATAACTATTTTATGCATATTGGCATCTTCCCCTCAAACCCTCTCGTGACAGCTGAACGTAAGGAAACCCTCTTAGTTATTTCCTGTAAATTTGAAAACCTGTCCCCTCCTACGTTCGTCCATGAAAATTGGTCGCTCTTCAGGGCTATTTTAGATATTGTTAATATTTTTTTAATGTAGAATACCTGAGCTCTCAGAATAATCATTTGATTAATATGACGAGTTAAGCCAAAACACAAAATGACGAGTGACTAATAAGGGGAAAAAATGTTCAGTTTCTGCCTGACTACGGAATGCTCATTAACTGCATGCTTGAGTGTAAGTTTAATATTCAAACTTCAGTGTAATGCATCTACTACAGAAAACTTAAACAAGCATGATATATATATATATATATATATATATATATATATATATATATATATAAATATATATATATATATATATATATATATATATATATATATATATATATATATATATATATATATCAATATGAGTGTGTGTGTGAAACCTCCATGTGAAAACATGAACACAAAACTGATTCCAGTTGATGTCAAACTGGCCACGCTGTGAAAAGCCAATCTCTCCTTCCTCATTTTCTCTCTCGCTTCATCTGGATCTACACGGATCTAGTAGCAATCAGTTACCTCCCTACTTTCTCCTGTAATGAAAGTTGTGAGAGAAATTTCTCTTGATCCTCCTCCATCCATCCTCCCTAATAGTAAAGCCTAAAATATTATTTTGTCATTTTTAACCTTTCATGACCTCCACTTAACTAAATTGCTCTTTACAGAATACTTGCAGCTTTGTTGGAGATTTCCATTCGACTGAAAGGATTAATCTTTTGACTTTTACTTCCAGTATTCCAAAATGCAGGTACTCGTGACCAGGCTTTTTCCCGATCTTTTATTTGTTCTTCTGTATGACAAGAACCATATGGATATATATATATATATATATATATATATATATATATATATATATATACTATATATACAGTATATAAATATATATATATATATATATATATATATATATATATATATATATATATATATATATATATATATATATATATATATCGTTCTTGTTATAAAGAAACAAATAAAGGATCAGGAAAAAACCTGATCAGAGTATATATATATATATATATATATATATATATATATATATATATATATATATATATATATATATATATATATATATATATATATATATATATATATATATATATATATATATATATATATATGAAACAATCGTCTGGCGATGTTTCTCTTCTTTCTTTAAACAGTAAAACGTGTGACCAGTTTTTTTGTTTCATTGAGTATTTTCTTACAGCCCAAACAAAAATGAGTGCTTTTTAGTCAAATTTTGATTTTATTGTCGCTGCCTAGAGCAGTCGACATTTTTAAAAAATGAAAAGAATCGTATCAGTAAGTGCTTTTTAAAAAAACATTGATAGGTTCTACAATTACTTCGTATTATGGTACCGTTTCAGGTTCCAGTATTGAAGTGTGTTGAACTCTAAACCTTTAGTTTCCTCCTAAATGGGAAATAATTGCTGGCAACGATTTGCAGTGATTCAGTCAGCATGAAGATAACCTCAAAACCGAAGCATTTTGCATCACTGTCGTATGAATATGAAGCCCAGATAACAGAGCCTTCGAATGACATTTCACGAATTACCATTAGGAATTATCCCCACTTCTCTGTTGGTAAGTGAAACAGGGATAAATGTGTATGGGTGCTGGTAATTGAGAATCATCTTCTGTGATTGAAAAATGAGAATTAGGGGTTAAAATAAAGATTGTGAAAATTCCCTTCCTGTTCTAATATTAATCACCTTGCGATATACCATTTAAATATATTAGCCCTTATTCAATATATACTTAGACTGAAAAAATTATAACAGTATATTCAATGTATGGTATGAGAAGGGAATGAAAAATGCTAATATTGTGTTGTGAAAGGAGGAATCATTTAGACTTCACTGGATGTTCCCTTTATTGTTATTCGTATGCCAGAATTACTGTATCTTATCATAATTGTTCAGTTGGGAAAAATATAGCCCCCATATTACTGTAATCATAAAATATGAAGAATGCAATGCTAAAATATAAAAGCTTACTCAATATTCAAATCGGAAACTAGGCCGTTCCTTTTTCCTAATTCCATACATAATAAAGGCAGCTTGTGAAATAGCCTTAATTTTTTTTTTGCAATGGAAAATAATAGCGTTGTAATGTATAACAATCACATTATTAAATTTCTAAGTTGTGAACATCGTAAATAACACTGACCCGACTTGGGTATATTTCTTCGCCACAAAAAGACATAACTTTCTTGACAATAAAACCCCTTTCTGCAAGGCAATAAAGAAGATGTACTGGATGCAATCTCTCAAAATGATATCTCGTATTAAATAAAGTTATCGGAATTCTGTTAAACGGTTTCTCCTTGAAATTCACTTAGCTGGAAATTCTTTTTGAAAGAGCAGCCGTAATTTCCACTTAGAGTCGAGTGGGAGCCACTCTGGGTGTTATTGGTGGTCTTGAAAGAAATACCTGGGTTTTCGTGGTAACTACATTTTTTTTTTTTTTTTTGTGGGGGCAGGTGAAACCTTTCTGAAACTCACTGATATATGAAAGGATAAAATCAAATATTCCTTCCACAAATCATTTAAGACACTGTCTGTGGCGAACCACAATAAGATAGTGATTCTTCCCTGTACAAAGGGTAGTGCTAACATGGACATATAATTATGACGTTTTTTATTTGAGCAGTAGTATGTAAGCTCAAATACCATAAGGAATATCACATCGTTACTCATGTTAGGAGAATGGAATGAATCTCCATTCAAATCTACTGTGGACTTTGCAAGCGTTCCAGCCAATTAGAGGAAATTCAGGGCGATAGGATCTTCTATTCAGACTTCAGTCCACGCATTACGAATCCGAACTCTTCAGGTCGCGAGGGGAATAAATGCGAACGGAGCAGTCAGGAGGATTCTCGGTACCCTTATCCTCTCGGCGGCTCCAATGCTGCTGCCGCTGTCGCTCTCAGTAACTCGGATTTCGGTGATTTATCAATATCATGAGGAAAAAGGCCGCCGGGGGAAATCCCCGAGCTATCCTAAATTTCTGGGTCTCGATTCTTGTCGTCATAAGTCTTCTTAATGAAACGCTGGAGGCGGCTTTAGCGTGCTCGTGCTCTCACACGCCACACGCACACGCGCATGCACACACACACACACACACTCATCCGGGTACACATGTGAAAAGATACATGCATTTTTCAAGGAAAAAACTTTGCTGAATTTTACAGACAATAAACTACCGATCATTTTAAATGTAACAATGGCATAGATATGAAAATAGCAAGGAATGGGTTGTTGGAATATTATTATCATGATTAATATCATCACTCGTACACACTGCCTGCATTCTTACAGGATGACCCGAAACGCCATGGACTTGCAATTAAGCTTGTACAAAATAGAGTCTACATGTGAAATAAGATCAAATGAACCAAGAAAAAAAGAAACAAATGAAGAAATACTTTTAAACAGCAATAGATCACAGACAATATAATAGATAAAAAAAAAGAAATAGCTAACTAAACAAATAAAAAACAAAGGAAGTATGCTTAAGAAAATTTTCAGACAAGAGATTGCAAGATGCCATGAAACAGAGGCAATTGCACACACCACAAAATGTTATTTGTCAGGCTGATCCTTATTCCTACATGGATAAGTTATGACTGATCAAATACCCTTCAAAAATCGCTTTATGATGATCGTAATAATCAATAAGGAATTTCAGCTTCACAAGGATCAACCATAGATATTCCTTTGCTACAATTCAGACCAGTACATAAGCGACTGGATGGAGAATAATACTGTGTATCTTCATACACCGAACTGACTACAGACCAGCAAATAAGCACCTATGAGGTAGCGTGATCTGACCTAGAGCAGCTAACAGAAGTGACTGCAGTGAACAGATGGGCGTCTGGCATGAGCGAAAAAGGTAAAATGGAGAGATGCCACTTTTAGTGGCCATCACTTCATAAATGTAAAAGTTGCACTTGTATTGTGGCCGGCTGTGACACAATATGAAGGTTGATTTGAAGGAAGTCACAGAATAATAATTAGCAATACGATTTATAATGATCACACCATGCGTCTTATGGAACACCCCAAAAACATAACGATTTGGCAATCAAGATTCAACAGAAATATGTGAGTATTTTTGAAAGAATAAAGAACAGAATGATGGGAAAATGGGAACAACATAAAATACAGTTTACAGTCAACATGTGGTAAGTCAGTTATACTACCTTCATGTGGATGAAAGATGCATGAGTCTACAGTATCAAAAGTACCGCAAAATATACTCGTCAGGTCACTAAGTTCGACTCCATCATAAGATCCCCGTCCTCTGCTTGGTTTATAACTGTAACTTTTGGCACTGATCAAGAGAACTTCAATAATGTGTCGCCCTCACTCTCGCCATCACGTTATAACACGTCAGGCATTGCAAAACCATGACACTAAGCAGACGTTGCGAACTCGAGGGTCAGTTCATTTGACCGGTCCCTCATATAATTTTATCAAGAGCTTGGAATTCTCTGCTTTTATTTGGACTTAAGGTCTTGTGTTTTTTTACAGTTAGTTTAACTTTTACTTCGCCATATTTGTTATATATTTGAATTCTCGCATGATCTGATTTACAATGACGATCCTAATTTTAATGATTCCGTCCTTAGAGAGAGAGAGAGAGAGAGAATCTACTTACTGTGCATAGAGTTCATTTGTGCCAATAGTCTTTATTGCTACTCGTTAACGCACGTACGTATTCTCCGAAATTTAGCTTATCTACGGAACCAGTGAAAAAATAAATTGAATTAAAAACATTAAACGAAACGCGTGATCTTAAAACAGAAGAATAAGAACAGCTAAAATGTTTCTGCGTTTATGAAAACGTCCTACAATTTTTCTTTTGGAGTGGTTATTACTTTTGGGAATGTGGTTTTATTGCACTGAAAATGGCCAAGCAATTTATAGCACACGGTATTGTTTTCTTTATGCTCAGATACTCTACAAAGTACAGAGTAAAAGCTAGAATAAATCTCGATAAATGATCGAGCAAATATTAAAAGAAATTCAATTACAGTAAAAATAAAAAATAAAAAAATTTGAATGAATAAAACTACTTAAATAAATTCCTGTGTAAATAAACTCCTTGGGTTGAATTACAGACCACACGCAGCTTGACACATATTCACTACTTCCTCTGAAAGGCTGGAAATATAACTTTCCATCTGGCTGCTTCATTTAATGGCATATTTCCATCAAAAGTCTCTTATCTATTCGTGTTGGCAGCGGATATAGCCAGCCATAATACCACTCGGCTCTTCCACAGACAAAGAATTGCCTCTTATTCTTCGCTTGTCTCGGGAAGATTCCTCGACAGTTTTTCTTCGGGATAAATTCTGCCCTAGTTTTCCGGTTAAAAGATTCTTCTTCTTCTTCTTCTCCTTCTTCTTCTTCTTCTTCTTCCACTTTTCCTGTTTTCCCTTTCATCGCCGGAGAATCATCATTTAGCTGTAGTAGTGGCAGTAGAGGCAATAAATAGCAGCCGTATCCGAAATCAATTAGCGCAGACCCAAAACAGAGAAATGTTTGTAATGAATACCGTTTCGTGTTTACAGTTACGGTTAGGACATCTGGCCCCTAATGAAAGGTTGTTTACAGGAACTAAAGATAAAAAGAAAGAGAAGAAGACAAGGAAAGTTTTTGCTGCTCCTGTTCAAGATTTGAACGCTCAAAGTAACGTGTTTCTTTGTTTTACTATGTACGAACAATTTTTTCCTCTTGAAAAACCAATCATTCTTAAATAAGTTTTTTCTTGACGCTCAACACTTCTTCCATCATAAGGGACAAAAATTCTTTCCAAAACATCTCGGGCTCCTCAACTTTCCTTTATCGGGCTTAAAACCACAACTTTCGAATACATTCCACAAGTTCCGATTCCGGGTGTCTGAGGCTTCTCACACTGGAGAATTTGGCCCAAACAACTTATCTCATTTCTCTTGAACTCAGCGCCACAGACTTTCCTTTCCATATTTCTTCCTTTCGAACGGAGGACTATGTGGTGTGGGGATTGCCTTGCAACTTTCGTTTTCCTCTGAGGCTCGCAAAAACTCTAAACTTACTTCTGCAATGAGTCTCTGAATGTCTTCTAAAGCTTTGCGCACAAATAATTACACAGGCGTAAACTGACTGGATTTCCAGGGTAAATATTTTTTCTTGCTCTCGTGTTTGACTTTTTAAACTGCAGTTGTACATAATTCTTGCACTGTACATAAGTCTTCCACTGCACATAATTTTTGCAAACTAATAAAATTTGTCAATGAAAACAATCACAAAAGCAATATATCTGAAAAGAAAAAGCCAAAGCTACCATTTGACTTTCAGCCACAGACCTTTTCGTGTCAATTTGTCAGAAAATATAAACTATCTTCAGGCTACTTTTTGTATGTTTTGCATGTTTATATAACCTAAAAGCGTATTTTGATATATTTTAACTTATATTAAAGTAACGATGAATTAATTATTTCGAAAGGCCCCTAAACACTGGCAGGCATTTTACTGTACACGTATTCCGTTCTCTAAACGACTATGCCAGCGTCAATAACCTAGGTGTAGTCACGCCAGTTTTAAAACATAAATTAATCAATCAATCGACGACTATGGTCATCATCGCCAAACTCGAGCTATGAAATTGGATTTCATAAAGAAACACTCTCATCTTTGGAAAAAAACAAGCAACAATACGCCGAAGTTTCTTCAGCGCCATCGAGTTTTCTGTACAGCGCATAATCAAGCCACCGAAAATAGATCTATCTTTTGGTGGTTTCGGTATAATGCTGTATGACTCTAACTACGGCCCGGTGGTGGCCTGTCCTATATCGTTGCCAGATGCACGATTATGGCTAACTTTAACCTTAAATAAAAAAAAACCTGCTGAGGCTAGAGGGCTGCAATTTGGTATGTCTGATGAATGAAAGGTGGATGATCAACATACCAATTTGCAGCCCTCTAGCCTCAGTAGTTTTTAAGATCTGAGGACAGACAGAAAAAGTGCGGACGGACAGACAAAGCCGGCACAACAGTTTTCTTTTACAAAAACTAAAAGAGCCATATCGACTTATTAAAACCAACAACGACAGTCGCTCTATTACAGCCCAAGTGGCAGCATTGCACTTCGAGAGTTTCGCTGCATCTGCGATTATCTGGATCAGAGGCACCCCTTTAAGGACAGGGATTTCGATACACAGAAGGGAAACAAACAGCGCCGAAGGAGCCTCCGCCCTCTGGCTACTAGGAACTAACATTGCCTGCCTTTGAAAGGACAGTGCGTCCCTTTTTATTTCATGATGCCGACGGAAAGAGGAAAACATGCAAAGCTTCCGCTTGTCGTAACGGAAAAGAGCACTTGCTTAAATGCAGATGTTGCTGCAAGTTTCAAGAAATGAAAACAAAAGAAGCAATAATAATAGATATTATTATCATTATATATTATTATTCCGCGAGATTAATATATTCCTCCCTCTTCTGCGGGTGCCGCAATTTCCCGCCATTAAGGACGATCAGTTTCTTGGTTATTGTCCTCATCTTTATTATTATTATTATTATTATTATTAGCAGCAGCAGTAGCAGTAGTAGTAGCAGTAGTACTAGTACCAGTAGTATCGAAATGTATAGATTCCAACGCAACATCAAAAACTAATTTGCAGAGCAAACGTCCACAGAAAAATACCGAAATTCGAAAATACAACTAAGCGAAGACTGAAATATAAGATGGCATGTGTAGAAAAGTCTGATGGTCTTCTTGAAGGAATTGAATACTCTAGCAAAACCGTCATGCAGGCTTTAATGTTCTTTAAAAAAGCTTGGATATCTAATATCTAAATATCTCACAGAACTATTCAGAAAGCACATGTAATAAAAAATGTAATAAAAATTTTCAGGGACGACGACGAAGACAGTTCATGGTTCTTAGCAAACCTAAAGTGAATAAAATCTTAATTAGAATAGCACATGCACAATGCAATAGGTATAAAATTAGTAGAGTATTGACACTGTGTCAGCATGAAAGTTTTATGAATAAAAAAAAATACTAATACAATCACACCCGATGTTTCCTAAATTTAGGAAAATAATCACAGAGAATTTGGGGACGGTTCGGTATAATAGTGAGACTTTGCCAACTGTTACATCTAATCAAGAAATTAAATATTTAGAGTACTGGACAAATTAAAGGGAAGCATTTAAGACTTGGGAGCTTTCCAATTCCCAGGAAGTTGTCAAGAGGTGAGGCTATAAAGAAACTGTTAATCTCTTCTTAACTAGGAAAGCAGGGCTTAATAGGGTGAGGGGGGTCAATTACGAAAATTTAATTGAACTGAATATAAAATTTAGGCCAAAGGCCAAGCTCTGGGACCTATGAGGCCATTCAGCGCTGAAACGGAAATTGACAGCAAAAGGTTTGAAAGGTGTAACATTAGGAAAACCTCGCAGTTACACTATGAATCAATTGTTAGGAGAGAATGGAAAGTAAGATGGAAGAGAGAGAATATGAAAGGAGGTACAGAAAAGGGAACGAAAAGGGTTGCAGCTAGGGGCCGAAGGCACGCTGCAGAGAACCTTAAGTAATGCCTACAGTGTACCGCATAAGGTGCACTGACGGCGCTACCCCCCTACGGGAGTCAGTTACAAAATAGATGACTTGAATAGATGACAAGCTTAAACTTAAAAAGACACCGTATGGAACAAAAGTTGTTATATGAAGCTTATATGAAGCAAAACAAAGATTGCAGCCGCTACAAAGAGAAGTTGAGGTCGAGCCATGGACCAGAAGCTCTACTGTTTGTGTGTGTGAAGAAGGTAATAAAATGGGGCCTGTCGCTTCTTCGACCAAAAATATCTGCGCTGGGGAAAGACTGAAGAAGCGGTAGGCAGTGTCTTATTAGCTCCTTCACACATCCACTACAGTTTTTGCCCCATGGTTCGACCTCAACTTCTTATTAAAGCGGCTGCAATATTGTTTTTGTTGCTAATAACAAATTGTTGTACCGTACGGTGTCTTTTTAGGCTTAATGAATTTGAATTGGAATATAAAATTTTGGCCAGTGGCCAAGCGCTGGAACCAACAAGGTCATTCAGCGGTGAAAGGGAAAGTGAGAGCAAACAAATATACGTTATTTTGATTGTCCAAATCTCTAACAACAGCAGCTCTTCGTTGGCTGAGTCGGTAGAGATGCGGAATGGAACTCGCTGGGCTGGAGTTCGATTCCCCGGCCGGCTGATGAAGAGTTAGAGGAATTTATTTCTGGTGATAGAAATTCATTTCTCGCTATAATGTGGTTCGGATTCCGCAATAAGTTGTGGTCCCGTTGCTAAGTAACCAATTGGTTCTTAGCCACGTAAAATAAGTCTAATCCTTCGGGCCAGCCCTAGGAGAGCTGTTAATCAGCTCAGTGGTCTGGTTAAACTAAGGTATACTTAACTTTTTTCTAACAACAGCAGCAAAATCGTTCCTTTCCTTTTTCTCTTTCATTTTAGCCTTATTTCCTGTAAACAACCTTTCATTAGAGGCCAGCTGCCTTACCCCTAATTGTGAACAAGAAGCGGTGTTCATTACCAAGATGAGCAAAATACTCTGACTAACAAAAATATTTTTTTCAAAATTTGGCGGCTCGCTTGACTATCGCTCATGGATGCTATAACCGGCCGAAATCAAACTTTCTTTGCCCCTTTTTAGAAAACTCCCAGAACTCGACCTCATGATGAAATTTGTGGTTTAACCAATGCAACTGACAAGAACCTTTGTCGTAGAACTCAGTGCTAATTAAAAAAAAAAAAGAGGCTCAAAGCCATAAGTTATTCATGAACTAAATATTCCCGCTAATAAACAAAGCCTGCATTAGATTCCAACAAATTCATAGATTCGTTGTCTGAGACTCAATCTGAAAGCTGCAGAAAGCGTGTACTGTAATCCTCCACGCTCATACTAATGATGATTTCAGTAATCCAGTGATCTGTACATGCAAGACTAAGCTGATTATACCTTTCATAAACATCACCTGAAATGGGAAAGAAGAGACCTAAGCAGCATTTTGAAATAAAACCATGGTTGAAAACCCGTCCGTTTAGAGGACCACTACACCTTTTAGAAAAATCCCGTTGATCTATGTAACACGCAATTGCCCATCAGACTTTGCCAATGGGTAATTCCAACCTGAAACTTAACTGAGAGAAATGAATTCGCATCCGCCTTCCACACACAAGATCGTAAGATTTATCTACGCAAGAAAGCTGATGCGCATCGCTAGTTTACTACACAACCTTTAGACTTGAAAGAAGTTTAAGGAACTGAGTATATTCTAGGCTATTTAGTATCTAATCTACATGCAACGGTCTTTATATTTTTATGAAACTAGAACTCCTCGAACAGTTGATTATAATCAAACAGTTACAGTATTTTTCTCAGAAAAGCAAATACAGTGTGCCATTAACCAAAAGTGCCGTTCTTTTCAGAGAAAAATTAATGTATCGCTTTTACGATACGCCACAAACATCTCGCCATAAACGTCCATACCACCATTCTGCCATGGAGAGTTTGCTGTTCACTGAATACAGAGAGAACATGGGACAATTTATCAAGGACCTTCTCAGTTTATTTAAACGAGGAAAGTTCTTTGGCTAAACGATGCGGAATATCAAGTCCCCACATCCTTGACGACCGTTCAATAATAAACCGAGTATTTTCAGCAGTTTATATTGATAATAAACCGAGTATTTTCAGCAGTTTATATTGAAGGTTTTCTTTGACAGTTATCTATATCCTGCAATAGGAAAGCCAAAAGCCTCTCGTAAATCTGATAACTCAGGCCACTTGCAGTATATAACAAGACGGGGAACAATTTTGTTTAAGTCTAGACTTATTGGCTCTGCCTGAAAGCACAAAGAAACGAAGGTCATTCACTTTAACAGTCTTTCTTTCTTCCATTCTGATGGAGGAAATTATAATTCAACCTTTCTCTTGAATTAACATTTCGGATGTTCACGTTACTTCGGACTTGGGATTTAAAGTGAATATCTGAGGTACTTCGTCTTTATTTAAATTTTTAATAAAAATTAATCAAAGGCAAATCGTCTAATAATACTCAACCCCTACCTTTTTCTAGATCATTTTTACCCCCTCCCCTTATTATTATTATTATTATTATTATTATTATTATTATTATTATTATTATTATTATTATTATTATTATTATTATTATCAAGAACTTGAAAGTATTCATTACTATCATTATTACGAATATGAGAGTATTTATATGAGAAAGGCCTAACACCCTAATGATTTATATATCAAGATTCCACGAGAAAAGGGTGACGAACAATAAAGATAAATCACCAATGATGGCAAATTAATTATTACGTAAAAACAATAAACGCCAGAAGAACTAGCGCAACAGGGCATGGCGCTTTACAGTGATGTTACGAAGATTGGCATCAATCATACCGACTAAAGACTTTTTGCAATGGTGGCGCCTTGCCAGAATGTGGACGCTGACCCTTGCAAAGGGAGTTGCATGCAACAACGCTGGAGGCACATGCACTAAAGGCAAAACTAGGTGGTCCTTATTGAAGCAGAGCGTATGGAAGACGACAAAATAGTATATCCCGAATGTGACCTAAATCATGTTTATTGTTGACGGAAATATAAAACCAACACCTCACGCATTATTGTTTATAAAACTAAAATCTTCAGAGGCTGTTGACATACAGGCAAGAGAACAATGTTCCAGCAATGACGGAATACAAAATCTGGATGCACAGGAAGAATTCAAGGCGATACTTGGTTTCCGGCGTTCAATTCGATAAGTTATTTACTTTTGTACTGAAAGCCATGTAATGGAGAACTATAGTCGAAGGTAGTACCAAGTAGTGACATCATTTAGTCTCCCAGGAACGTGTTCCCTAAGCAAAACTTAGAACTTGCAAAGTCTGTTAACACTTTATATTTAAATAAATAGCACGAATGTTTGCAGGAGGGATTTGCCATGGAGAGTAAGTCTCTCCCGAATTTGTTGGTTGTGGTTTTGCAATGATTATACTTTTTATCCTACCAAAACCGGAATAAATAAGGACGGTTTGCGTTAGAAAGGACATCCGTCCGAAAAGTATCCGTCAAAACCAATTACACAATGAGCCGCTGAAGATGGAAACAGCTGGAGAAAGCTCATTAAAAACGACGACCCCGACTAGAGATTAAACTAACAGGACATATATGTGTGTGTGTTTGTATGTATATACACACACATATAAATATATGATAGATAGACAGATAGATAGATAGATAGACAGACAGACAGATAGAGAAATAGGTAGATAGACAGTTTGATGGATAAAAAAGATAGACAGACAGCTACATACATATACACCTTACTAGTAACTCTTACGATCTTCTAAACAAAAAACGTGATAAAAATAAAAGAACACCAGCACATTTGGACCCAATAATCTTAGCTGACAAAAGATCGTAATATAATACAGACGAAGCTTTCCAAACGCCATTTCGGCGAAATTCAATCTCGCGCCCAGTAAACCATTAGACTAAACGCCAACAAAAGAAGATCGAGTGTTGCAAGAGCGCAGCAGCCATTCGAGAAGACAGACGTCTTGCCTCTTCCATCTTAATTTACCTACTGCAAACGCACCGGAGAGACGCGAGCAAAGAACATATATTTGGTGTTATTGTTTCTGGGATATCTACGGCTGCTATGGATTACGAGACTCAAGAGGATTGCACCTGTGCACCTACGCACTAATGGTTGTTTTGCCGTGTTATGGCCAAAACATGTTTTGTGTTATGTTGCAATAATGACGTTTTTATGTCGCCCTGTTTCCGTTTTGACTGAGGCGTTATTGCGAAAATGGGAATGTTGTAGTCACAAACACGTACTCAGGGTTAAGCTACAACAGAGAACACAAATAACAACAGACACAGACACACACGCATAAATATACAGTATATATATATATATATATATATATATATATATATATATATATATATATGTATATATATAATATATATATGCATACAAACATACATATATTACAAGTCATACTTCAGATATGGAATGAATGAAGAGTACGCAGGCTAATAACTTTGACAAAAAAAAAATTGTTTTGGAAGAGATGCAATGATGCCACTGGTACAAAACTTTTACCTGGAGACGAAGTCTGCTTAAGAGAAGTTTTGCATGTGTCCCTGGAACTGCAAGAAGTCGACATCCAAGACCGCGCTCACCGACTGGAAAGTTCCTGCAACTGGTAAGAATACTTAATCTTAATGATTTTTAATTAGATAACAATCCTTATGGCTAACTTTAACCTTAAACAGAATAAAAACTACTGAGGCTAGAGGGCTGCAATTTGGTATGTTTGATGGCTGTAAGGTGGATGGTCAACATACCAATTTGCAGCCCTCTAACCTCAATAGTTTTTAAGACCTGAGGGCGGACAGAAAAAGTGCGGACAGAAAAAACTGCGGACGGACAGACAAAGTATGGAGTAATTTTCTTCTACAGAAAACTAAAAAAATGCGCGCACAGAAATGAGTAGAATCTATGTTTTGAAGGGTTACAGCCTAAAATGCCAATACAATCCATTAACTACGTAATTGTATGCTATGTGTTACTGTAATTTCTGTGTTGTCTTTTAAAAAGTTATTGGGAATATAATTCAGCTACAATCTTCCAGACTTCCAGGTAAACTTTTTCCGTTTAATTCAATGGTTCTCATTCTGCTCCTTAACATTCATCTGCGGGCATTATGCATACTGGCGTTATTTCCATTCTATGCTGAAATTATCCCTGCTAGGGTCATAATCTATTACACTTAACCGATCAAGTCTATGCACATAAACATACGCATATTTTATTCAAAACGTATAACACTATATGCACTGAACGAATGTAAAATTCAACAAAAAAATAAGAATCTGCGTATTACAAAATAATATACACACGCGTATACATAAAACCTGTAAGAGGGCATACTTATAAAAACAAATGCTTCAGGTTAATACAAAATGCGTTTCCATATCTTTAAACGCACTCCTAATGAATATATATATATATATATATATATATATATATATATATATATATATATATATATATATATGTGTGTGTGTGTGTGTGTGTGTGTGTGTGTGTGTGTGTGTTAATAAATAAATAGTCATTCTGAGACACTACGCGCTCCTCGAAAGCAAAACAAAGGAACGCCAGGAACAGCGCAATTCACATTCTAGTCACTGAATAACCTAGAAGCACTTAGTTCAACAACGCCTGGGCTTCAGTTCCGCTTCCCACATACGCAGATGCTTTATTCGTATGTTAACAACAGCTTCCTTGAACCTGCTGCGTGCTGTACTTTAGCTTCCACGCATCCTGCCGCTTCAGAGATCAAAAGTGTATTTCTTTGTAAGTGTTCAGCCATTTCTTTTGATGAACGACAGAATAATATTCTTTCCCTTTCGTTTCCTAAACATCCACTTCGCTCTTCATACCACTTTTATTTAGCTGTTCTCCCTTCAGCCTACGTTTTACAATCCTTGTTCGTTGCCTAGTAGATTCTTGCATCTTGAAGTGAAAATTATTGAATTGCTCATCAAATCATTAATTTCATCTACTTTCTTCTTCCTCATTCTTTCAAGAGTTTTATAATTAAACGTCTAATTTAGGATATCAACTACTGCCTCACAATTTGTTGTTGTTGTTGTTATTATTATTATTATCTTGAAGTGAAAATTATTGAATTGCTCATCAAATCATTAATTTCAATTACTTTCTTCTTCATCGTTCTTTCAAGAGCTTTATAATTACACGTCTAATTTAGGATATCAACTACTGCCTCACAATTTGTTATTATTATTATTATTATTATTATTATTATTATTAGTATTATTCATTACGGGCACTCACCACTGTCGAAAAAATCTCCTAAAAAACAGCTACAGAACACAGATATTAAAAAAAAAGGATACATTAAGCAAGGAAGACTAAAACTAGGTACAGAAATGACCAACATGAAAAAGGTAAAGCATTAATCGAAAGACAGCAATATGCCGGACTGAAGGTACCCACAAACCAGAAAACTTATACTCAAGAGGTTTATTGACTGGCAAAACCCAAGCAATGACAACACTGATTACGTCATTGCCACTCGACATAAAGCAACAATCATAATTAAAGGAATGAGGTGCTGGGCGACTCCATCTTCCCTAAACACTTTGCGGGCAAGAGCCTGCGCCAGTATAAAAGGGTGGCTTGATCTAAAATAGCATCCTTTACGAACCATGTTAACATTCTTTCAATCCCTACCACTACCCACGGCTTTTATTTCGGTGACCTTCAAGAAAACTTTTTCTCCATCATTAATTTGTGTTGACATCTACTTCTTCCTGTTTGTTAGTTCCGTATGCTGTCGTTACCTTTATCCCAAATTCAACGTAACCTTTTTCCGCACGGGACTTTTTTCAGATTCAGTCTACATCAAGACCATGATTCATATACAGAATTCTATTTCTGAGAGATTTTCGAAACATTTCCTCTATTCTTAAGTGAATTCCAACTCTTGCTCTCCTAAATAAATGTAAAAAAAGGCTATTTTTTTCTGAAACAGAACTACTTTCTAACAAGCGAGCGAGCTGCGTATATAAATACATTAGAACATTGACATTTTCCCAGTATTATACCTTCTGAGGCCCTACTCACATGGTATCAAATATGAATGTACAAATGTTTAAACTACGAGAAGTGGGGCTGTAGACTGCAGCGCAAAAGACGTACGAGCAGAGCATTATCAATTCTTAGAACTGAAAGGAAAGAAAAGGTAGAAAATACTAGTTTCTCGAAAATAATGACCTTGTAATTGGTGATATTCTGATCTGCTCGAGATCGACAAGGAAAGTTCAGATTACTTTTGTCAGCGCAATCTATGCAAGAGTTGTTCATGCTCTTGCAGTGCAAACTAAACCTCCACGTGCGAGTCTTTAGGATGTGAGCAAACACACTATGCGATTCAAAGTAGCATAATGACTTGAGAATGAAGTCATAAAAATCTTATAAGAAGCAATGAAAAACAGTATTGCTAAGCGAGAAAATGAATGCCTGTATGAGTATTAATCAGTATTCATACGTGGAAAGACATAAGCGTACAACACAGACGCTCACAAATTCACATAGGTACTTATTGGAGTATAATTGTTTGTGAATATCCAGTACGCTCTTGAAGGTGGAAGGGGCACTGTCGAAAAAAAAAAAAAAAAAAAAAATTGAACCCTTGTACATTTCAATGTCCGGCGCAACTTCCTTCCAGATGATGGTAATTAGATATTACTTGCAATATCCTGGAAAGTAGGAACGACTGCGAGGACGAGCTAACGAGATTAAACCAGCAGGAAGTAAGGAAGATGGATGGGAAGGGATCAGGCGATCTCTCATAGGTCATTACGGGTTTTCCTGCTTCCTCACAAATAACAGCTGCTTTTGGGATTACGCTGTCAAATATATCATTTCCCCGACGGCTTCCCAACATAATGTCTGCCTTCGAAAACATAAATTTCATGAAATCAAGTATTAAAAACTGAAAAATATATATATATTTCAGAACTTCGTGACATGGCTGAAAAATTCGTTTTTTCTTTCTAGTACAACCACTGCATACTGAATCCAAATTACGAATGCTTGAATCTTGTCTACACTGGAAATTTGACAAGGAAGAAGTAAAAGTATCGAGAATTATTACCCATTCAGTAACAGCGCCTTATTTCCAACTTTTTCACTTGAAATGAGAAAAAGGTTACTCTGGATAGGCCTTGACTTGATCCGGATATACCAGTTTCATACACTGATGTTTACAAAATCTCAATTGGTTTTATTTCTCTGGACATAAAGTACCTCAAAGCGTGACTCATGTTTTTACAACGTAAGTTGGGTGTCGCCAATTATTATTTACACATTATTAATAGTGACTATATATATATATATATATATATATATATATATATATATATATATATATATATATATATATATATATGTATATATATTATATGTATATGTATATATATATATAACATACAATCACGTGTGGAACAGAAATAAATTTCTGACTCACATCAGGATAGAATCCAGGTCTTTCAACTTCCTTTATGACTTGTATGGCCTAGTAGGCAGCGCCCTTGCCTTTCAACTGAAAGACCTGGGTTCGATCCTGATGTGAGTCAGAAATTTATGTATATATATGAATATATATATATGTTTGTGTGTTTATCTTTGTAAATGTATACAGAGCTTCCATTCTCTTATCTCTAGTCAAAGAGTTTTGATATCTAAATTAGTAATGGTCTAGAGGTTATCAAAGCATTTATTAGGACTATCTCCGCGTCACATTAGCATCGACAGCCTTATCATTCAGTTAATGAAACACGAAGAGCAACCAACGTGGAGTTTTGAACTGTGACAGAAAACGGACCCCCACAAAACTGAAAGTTAAACGACACCACTTGCCAGCGACTGATTTTTTTTCGTATCTTACGAGCTATTCACGGAATACGACTGACCTGCCTGGAAATAACTCCCCCTCCGATAGGTCTATTTCCGTTGACACGATGCTTGTTATATACAGAATTTCATTCTATTCCGAATTCAGTGCAGTCGCTGGTATTCCATTAGGACTTCTGTTATTTTAATTACGTACGTCTGTGGTTGTCACCTTTATCACTATTATTATTATCAACTATTTCACCCCACCGGTTTTGTCCGTAATGTGCACACAGACCTATGAAAGAAAACAAGTAAGCTCCATTATAAATTTGTGCTGTTAGCTTCTGTAGAACAGAATTTCCGCCGGGTATAGAAGAAGGCAAAAGTAAAACTGAATAGAAAAGTTAAATTACGCAACTATAAGGTTCATTAAGGCAACAAAACAACTAAATCTAAGCTAATAATATCAATTTAACTGTTTTTGTAATTTTTCATCATCTTTCCTGTACACACACACACACACACACACACACACACACACATATATATACATATATATATATATATATATATATATATATATATATATATATATATATATGTGTGTGTGTGTGTGTGTAATAATGTGTCTGTGATAGTTATATATATATATATATATATATATATATATATATATATATATATATATATATATATATATATATATATATATATATACTTTATCACATACACAATTGTTCTGTGTATTAGTAGGAATTACTAAGGACTCCATTCAAATTGATTTTCAGAAAAGTTACAGTTAAAATTGGACAAACAGTCCACATTATCATATCAAAGTATCCGTACTTCAGAAAAAGTTACGGATACTTGATAATGTGGACTGTTTGTCCAAGAAAGCATGTAACTTTCTCTGAAGGTACGGATACTTGATAATGTGGACTGTTTGTCCAGGAAAGCTTGTAACTTTTTCTCTGAATAAACACTCCATTAGATACCATCTAGTTTTGAATGAGGTCCTTTTAGTAATATATATATATATATATATATATATATATATATATATATATATATATATATATATATATATATATATCTCATTAAACTCCCAGTTTTTCTTAAGTTTTCTCTTGTTTATTCTACTTCTTTTCGAGGGAATCCTGCCTTTACAAAACGAAAACCTCTCAACTGTTCTTTCATTCGTTATCCACAATTAAAAATGAAGCACTGCAATCACTATTCCAGTTGCTATTATTGCTAATGAGGTTATGAACAAAGTACAGCTTGACTGAACAGGGATACGTACACCAATTCGCAAGGTAGAAAGGACCAGAGGTCGAAGTCACCGGGCCAAAATCATCAAGTTCAGCACTAGACAGTGAGAGTAATCGTAGCATCTTAACATAAAAAAAACGCGCCGTTGCTCTGTATGAATATCATTGAACGATTCAAACGGTTCAAGAACTAAAAGAAAAAAAATGGAACTTCATTGAGGAATGTGAAGTAGGGAATTCTTGGAAGATTGACTTACTGAGTTATGTAATCTGGCACAGCAATGGCTACGGTCATAGATGACAGAAGTATGATTTTGGTTGTAAATTATTGGTATTAAACCGCACGAATATTGCAAAAAAATGTAAAATTGCAAAAAAAACAAGATTCCAGTTTAAGAGTACTTTGCAAATACTTTCAGATCTTGGATTCATAGGATATTATACTGTATACAGTAAATTTTTTCTAAATATCACTGCATTAAATCTTTTGACAACTTCTTTTACAAATCTAAACTTTTCACTTCGACAGATAATCAACAGGACAATGAAAACCCTCACGGCAACCAATTCTACTTAGAAGGCGAAAGAAACATGGTCAAACAGTCGAAATCACTAAGTAATGAACTACGAATGCACAGTGAATGGAGAATCATTAAGTACAGGGCTACAAATACAAAACGAATAACTAGTTAGATCAATGCTACTGGAAAGTATTTGAACTAATAATGCGCAGCGAGTATTAATGAACTACTAGTGGTACGGTTGGTGCATGTAAGTTCACTTTATCAATAACGATTCGGCTTGCACGCTGCTTTTTTTGCATCAAAGCAAAATGAAAACCTTCATCAAAAGTTTGCCATCCGCTAATATGAATCAGTAATGACCACACAGTTTTTCGTTATGTTATCTTCACTTTCCTTAAAAGCGCACTAACCACTGAATTGTAAACTGGCTGAATGACGTGGACCTTTGATTTAAAATCGTTTATAACAAAACCAGCTCAAGATCTCGAAACGTAAAACAAATACGTTTAAAAATAAGTATCCTTTTAAGTATGTCATTACAAAATTTGTCCATAAAGATTGAATAATTTAAACTATCTATTTATTTTCGCACCAAAACTTATTTAATGGGATTTTAATACTTGCGATAATACGTTTTTACACTGTATTATTACCAGATAAATTTGGAGCTATGAACAGCTTATATATACTGTATTATTACCTGATAAATTTGGAGCTATGAACAGCTTATATATACTGTATTGTTACCTGATAAATTTGGAGCTCTGAACAGCTTATATATACTGTATTATTACCTGATAAATTTGGAGTTAAGAACAGCTTATATATACTGTATTATCACCTGATAAATTTGGAGCTAAGAACAGCTTATATATACTGTATTATTACCTGATAAATTTGGAGCTATGAACAGCTTATATATACTGTATTATTACCTGATAAATTTGGAGCTAAGAACAGCTTATATATACTGTATTATCACCTGATAAATTTGGAGCTAAGAACAGCTTATATATACTGTATTATTACCTGATAAATTTGGAGCTATGAACAGCTTATATATACTGTATTATCACCTGATAAATTTGGAGCTAAGAACAGCTTATATATACTGTATTATTACCTGATAAATTTGGAGCTATGAACAGCTTATATATACTGTATTATTACTTGATAAATTTGGAGCTAAGAACAACTTATATACACTGTATTATTACCTAATAAATTTGGAGCTAAGAGCAGCTTATATACAGTATTAGTAACAGACAAATTTGGAGCTAAGAGCAACTTATATACCGTATTAGTACCTAATAAATTTGGAGCTAAGAGCAGCTTATATACAGTATTAGTAACAGACAAATTTGGAGCTAAGAGCAACTTATATACCGTATTAGTACCTAATAAATTTGGAGCCAAGAGCAGCTTATATACAGTATTACTACCTGATAAATCTGGAGCTAAGAGCAGCTTATGCACTGTATTACTACCTGATGAGTTTGGAGCTAAGAGCAGCTTATGTACTATGTTACTACCTGATGAATTTGGAGCAAAGAGCAACTTATATACTGTGTTACTACCTGATAAATTTGGAGCTGAGAGCGGTGTTAGCGAAACATATAAGCAGCGCCGGTCCAATGTACTGTATAATGATTTATCGGGTTTCATGATTAGGAATTGTGCACTTTGAGGGGGAGAGGAATACTTTCCGTTGGGGAAAGAGTATTAGCGAGCTGCGATGTTTAACTTCATTATATTGCTGCAGACAGAGAGAGAGAGAGAGAGAAAGGGAGAGAGAGAGAGAAGTAAGATACCTTAGTTTTGCAGACCGCACAGGCTGATTGGCACCATAGGGCTGGCGAGTTAGTCTAATTATTTACGTGGCTGGAACCAATTTGGTTACTTAGCATCCAGGACCTACAGCTTATTGCTGGAGTCAGACCACATTATGGCAGAAGCAATTTCTATCACCCAGAAATAAATTCCTCTAATTCTTCAGTGTAGCCAGCAGGAGACTCCAGGCTCAGGCCTGAGTGCCAGCCCACAACTCCTGTTTGACTCACCCAGCTGAAGAACTATTAAATTGATGATGATCTCAGTTGATACAGATAAGCACCAGCAGTTAGCAAAATTACATAGTGTATGATACGTTCATTGGAAGCAGACGAATTTCATTCACCGATATCATTCTACGTATTTATCATATTAATAATGGGTCCACCATTACCATTCGTCCACTGAATTTAATAAATATATTTCCAATATATAGGCTGTCGATTTGCGTTCGGGAACCTTTCCTGTTTAGTCTTCTGTATTGAGGTATGAAACGAGTTTCTCTGGTTTTGAGAGAGACCTTGCCGAATAAAACAAGCTTGTTATGCACTACGATTTCTGGTTTTAGTTTTCTGAAAAGAAAACTATTGTGCCGGCTTTGTCTGTCCGTCCGCACTTTTTTCTGTCCCTCAGATCTTAAAAACTGCTGAGGCTAGAGGACTGGAAATTGGTATGTTGATCATCCACCCTCAAACATCAAACTTACCAAATTGCAGCCCTCTAGCCTCAGTAGCTTTTATTTTATTTAAGGTTAAAGTCAGCCATAATCGAGCTTCTGGCAACGATACAGGCCAGGCCACCATCGGGCCGTGGTTAAAGATTCATGGGCCGTGGCTCATACATTATTATACCGAGACCACCGAAAGACAGATCTATTTTCGGTGGCCATGATTATACGATTGACAAAAAACGATTGAATATAACTGCTCTAGACCGAAGGATAATTATTGCTTAAATCCAATAAGCGGTGTAAGAAACCGAAGAGGACGATCACAAGATCATATGATTCCTTCTTAACAAACACCTCTGGTCCTTCTAGTCTCATGGCATCTGGTCGACTGAGGACACTACACACAGAGAAGCCAAGAACGAGGAACTATTTCAGTTAAGGGAAACGAGCACGACCAGGCGCTAAATAAAATCAGCATTCGCAGTGGTGTCGCCACATGAGAATCTGAAGAAAAATAAAACTGGGAAAACGAATGAGATGAATATCTTAAGAGGAGAGTTTTACAATCGTCGGTTAAAAGACCATAAAAGCTAGGTTTACAACGCGGAAGGTGATGCGTATGGCTTTGGGTAGAGGCCTGAAGACCATACAAAATAGACGTAAAACAAAGCTTCAGATTTGTTTGTTACTCAAGTTTCTTCGACATTTGAAAATTTATCTTTGTAAGATTTCTACTGCTTATAAGTAAAAATAATTGAAAGATATATGTTTTCAGTATGTTTTGTTTATGTAAGTCTAGTGAAGTCCCTGGTATTGTATGTTTATGGTTAAAAAAAAAAGTCACTTCCAGAAGACGCAATATGCAGTCACCTACTATAACCACTACCTATGTATGAGACTATGAAAAATTCACCCCCAAGAAGACACACCTCCGCATGTTAAACAAAAACTCTCTCTCTCTCTCTCTCTCACACACACACACACACACTCACACACATACACACACACACACACACACACACACACGGAAAAAAATACTAACGGCTTAAATTGCTAAGTCAAAAAATGACAGTAATAAGGGTGATGAAAGTGCAAGATTATACGTTACAGACATTCTTTTGAACCTAAGACATTATCTAAACTGTAACTAAAACAATAAAAACATCGTCTTTGAACGCTTCGAATATTTTATAGCTTGTACAAATAATCTATATTGGAACCAATTCTAAATTTCAAGTTACTTTACACTGACATTGACCTGATGACGCTACATTAACCAAACATAGGTGTAAAGATCTAGCTTGTCTTTTGAGAATAAGAAATTGGTAAAGACACAAACATTCCACGGTAGTACTATATACTGTGGTGTACAAACCAGTCTTCCCAGAGACTGATAGATCGGAAGGATTTTATGTTCAAACTCTGAATAACTGAGAAGGTTCAAGCAAATTCTACAGGCTAAGATGGTGAGCGAGCTTC
Source organism: Macrobrachium rosenbergii (assembly GCF_040412425.1). Taxonomy (NCBI): domain Eukaryota; kingdom Metazoa; phylum Arthropoda; class Malacostraca; order Decapoda; family Palaemonidae; genus Macrobrachium; species Macrobrachium rosenbergii. Next base: position 77,431,428 of record NC_089795.1, read on the forward strand.
CGAAGGGGACCTAAAAGAAAGTTGAACGATTCGTGAAAAGATTTATCAGCATATGAATGAATGGAGAAAGAGAGGGTCTGAAAACTTGCAGGTGGAAATAAGGAACTTGTAAAGGAAAACAGGCATTACTTGGGGCACCACAGAAAACAAGGAAAGGGCCAGTATGATACCATCAAATACAGCATAAGCAGACTGATTAGGAACATAAACTTGAAATTAGTACACACAGATGAGAATACCAGTTGTAAAACTGAAACGAACAAGGCATTGCTGGCGAGATGAAGAGGGAATCGTTAGACGCATCGACCACGGACAGATGATTTTACGAGACGAAGATTGTGGTGTTCAACAGTGGCTTGAGAAAAGGTCGCAGAGACTTAGTCATTTATGATAAAGATAGGCCTATCGCCGGATGACATTTCGTAGATGGTAATCTGTTTTATTAAAAAGTCACCCTCGAGTGCAGAACACTGGCAGACAGGGGACCAGCCCAGACTTTTCAATGTTAGTTTCACTTTCTACAGTTTGGATGATGATCTAGCAAAACATTTTCTCTTTTACAAAGTTGTACCATAAAGACTAGAAGTAATTTCTAACAGTTCAAAATTAATATTCCCCATTACATGCATACTAATGTATGTATCAATCTCTCTCTCTCTCTCTCTCTCTCTCTCTCTCTCTCCTCTCTCTATATATATATATATATATATGTTTATATATATATATATATATATATATATATATATGAGAGAGAAGAAGGAAAGAAGAAGAAAGAAAGAAGGAAATGATCCTCATTTCTTATAAAGTGAATAACTCCAGTATGTATACTTTTACTGTTAAAAAAAAATTCATCATTATGTCCACGAAGGTTCCCGCTTAATCAGTGCACATATTCGGCCGACAGGATTAGTTCATTCAACTCCAACAATCATATTTACGATCATAAATGTACTTTCCTGAGCCTTTCACAACAAAATTTGGGCAATTTCGTTTGCAGTGGTATAGTTTCATTTCTCCTCGATGTCAACACTACTGATTTGGAATTGTTTTTTTTTCTTAATTATAAGAAAAAGGTCTGCCAAATTGAGTTTGTGAATAATAACATACTGTCTTAAATGATGTGATCTTTAACTCGAAGTGTAAACAGCTTCCTAACTTCCTGAATGAGAAACCCATCTGATTTCAATTAGTGTGGCAGCCAAGTCAGCACACTCATGTTTTAAATAGGATGATTTAAACTTCTGCTGCTGCTTTTGAATTCAACATGAATATGCATAAAAGTTTAAATTACTTCTTTAGGGGTACAGCGGATGATACCTTGCTTTGTGTGAACCCTGTCGAAACGGGTCCAGCGCTGGGTTGAGTACGTTGTAATTATTGTATAAAACCTTCTTTACTAAGCCAGAAGTAGTTAATGAAATGTTATCTAAAATTGTCCCTAATTTCTGAAAAATATTTATTCAACACTCGTAAACAACTGTAAGCGGGTATAGCAGCACGATTCACTAAACCGCCGATATGATTACGGAATAATTTACTTATAAGTTAAACTGGCCACATAACGTCAAAGTCACGACACCCAAAGAAAACAAAAGAAGGACGCAAATATAAAAATTGATACAAACCAAAGTTTTCTTTATTGAGATGTCATCGGCACACAAATGCGTTCATTTATATTCAACATATTGGAACAATACAATGGATACCATGAGGGACTTATACGGACCAGCAATAAAACTCCAATATGATTAATAGTGTAACGCCTTCATGATCAATTTAAGAAAGACCACTAGCATAAGAAACAATACCTTCTCCGAGTACTTTCGAAAGACGAAAATCAACGCAATCTAACCTGAAAGGAAACGCAACCTTATGCCTACAACCCTGCCACATCTACCCAGTTAACGCTACAGATTTGCTAGAATGTTAAAATCAACCAGTTGACTGATCATGAGCCGCTGAACACAATTAAGAACGCAACGTATTCTGATAACACTATAGTAAAACCGGCCTAGGAAACAACCGCAATATTCAGTTGAACACCAATCATACACTCAAGGGAACGTCTAGGTTTTCCCTTCTCGTCTCGTGTCCACATGAGCCCAACTGACATCACGTATTATGGAACTTCCGTAATTTCCTTTATGGTATGATTTCAAAATAACTTGCCCTTAATTTTTATTGAAAATTCTTTTAGATATGATTTCGTTGCCATGCCATGATTCATGTCTGAATAGCAATACATAGTACTAGACTAATGGACTGTATAAACTTGCTTATGTATAACCTCACTAGCATCTTCTGTATAATTGATTTTCCGATCTTATTCAGCTTATCCTTTGCTTGATTTGCCTTTTTTTAGGCTAGCTTAATTTTAACTCAATGGCACATGTATTGGATATAACTGATCCTAATTATCTGAACGATTCTACCTCATTAAATCTATCTCCAATTAATGTGATTTCGTCCCAATAGGCATACACTGTCCTCATTACTGGTTTTCATATTTATTTTCAGTAATGTCTCTTTAGATATTTAATGCATTCTATTCTACAAGCTATGCACATCTGTAGTTTTGCTAATTAAAACGCATCAGCTGTGTATCCTAAGTCTGTCAATTTTCTATCGTTACTCCAGTCCAAACCTCTTCCATCTCCGACCACACTGTTTTTATAAAATGATTTATGAATCAAATACTAACGGAAATTATTTGAAAGTATATGGATGATTTTCGATGGGTCCTATATGTTAACGATGAAAGATAACTTGTTGGCTTCTAAGGTCTTACAAAAATATCCAATTCGAAATATATACAACCACTAGGTAGATAGAAACGGTTCCCTTCACGGAGAGAGAGAGAGAGAGAGAGAGAGAGAGAGAGAGAGAGAGAGAGAGAGAGAGAGAGAGAGAGAGAGATGGCTGGGCTATGGAGCCAAGCAGTGGGGCACCTTCAGCCACCCAGCGCTTCACAGAGTAAAAACGACGGAGTTGGCGTGGTTGGACGGTAGGATAAGGTGAGCGAGAAAGTAAAGGAAATACCCGGATCTAAAGGAGAAACTGAGAGGAAAACGGCCACAGGGGCACTAGAAAGTGATATTTATTGAGGCTGGACAACAAAATCGAAGAATGGAAGAGAGAATGAAAGAAAAGGGCTAAAACCAAGTGCATGTATGGGCTGAAGGGACGCTGCATACACCCTATAGTAACATCTATGGTGCACCACGTGAGGTGCACTGATGGCTCTAATCCCTCTAGGGGAATGGGGAGAGAGAGAGAGAGAGAGAGAATGTAGAGCAATTTTTCTGCAACTGCAACTTCCCTCAATTTATCCCATCCCGGTATACTAATCATTTAGTGTAAATATCGTGTAAGCTTTTCCTATGGCTTCATATTAATGTTGCTTTAAAACAATTGATAAAATGCAAGACTGAAACACATCGTATTCATGAGCATCCGCGTACTAAAGCTAACTGTAAGACCAATGAAAACAGAGGAAGATCATTAGTTCAGTGATTATGAGAGAGAGAGAGAGAGAGAGAGAGTTGGTGGAGGAGAGAGAGAGAGAGAGAGTGGTGGGGTGGGCATAGTGGAGAAATTCGTTAAGCCCTCCAGATTGAAAAAGAAGTTACAGAAGTTTTGGGAAAAAGTTTTGAGGCTGCTCAAATCAAGAAAACGAGTTTTAAAAAGAAATTTTCTCCTCATATTGACTGGAGATTTCAGGAAAGTAATTTGCCTATGGAAATTGAACTACCATCCTTTGTAAAGGCGTGGCTACAAAATTCTAATCAATACGTGCACGCAGAACATGAACCTATGTATTATTCACTTTGTTTATTGTCAAGTTTTCTTGAATGAAAGAGAAATTGTGGTAATCTAACTCTTTAACTTAGTTTTCTGTCTCTTACATTAAAAATGAACAGTAATCTTTGCCCCGTTATCAACAAGATGACGCAAAAAATTAGCGACAAGAAAGGCCATCAAAGAACGATGTTGGTTCTGCTTCTGTAATTTGGACGTAATTGGGAAAACGGGAAATGGCTCATTCATAATATTCTCTGAATTGCTCTTTATGTTTTTCTTATTCACACACACAAACAAAATCAGATCCTCCTATGAGCGGACTCGTATTCAAGGGCGAATAATCCCAACTTCATCCATAATGCAGTTAATATATGCAGGGACAGTTTTATCTATATATTTGCTTATTGACCTTTGAACGAACAATAAATTACGAAAACTTAACATCTCTCACCAGCTCACCCATTTAGTATAATATTATTACAATTTCCTTCTCAAAAGACCACAAACTATTCGGGAATTGTGTATAGAAACGAACTAATCAGAACTTGGTAATTGCTTCACTGGCTTCAGCAAATCCCGTTTATTAATAACATCAACTCAAAAAAAAAAAAAAATTACGCAAGCCAAATACAAAGGATATAACCGATCCTGACACAAAATGGACCTAAATGAATGGGTGGAGAGGAACTCGACGAATACTCCCAGAGGGCGATAATTGCTAAACTTTAGAGATTAATTTCTATGGATTAGGAAACTCCCCAAGGACCTTTGATCAGGAAATTAAACCCCTAAGACTGGGAGCGAGACAGACCTACGTCACAGCTATACGAAATTCCTTTGGAATCTGGGAGCTTTGATGTCAGAACTGGTTCTCCACTGAAAGTTCTCGTAAACCTTCTGGCGTGGAAGTTCATGCATATTGCCCGCGAAAGTTTTTGAATCACAAACTGATAAAGCAAGAGTTAGTTGTCTGTGATCGTCATTTATATACTTATTTTTTAATGTAAAGCGTAATAAAAAGGAAAAGAATGTGGGTTACAGAGCTTGGGAAATATTCTGCCAAATTCAAGTTACCAAAATCATTGGCCTAGGAGAATATAACCTTATGTCAGTAATACAGGACTGGACATTTCCTGTAGTTCCTAAGCCCCCGAAGCCATAAGGGTGTTATAGAAGAACTGAATGATTAAGATATTTGAGAGTGAGAAATTATCTTATGTTCGAAGTACTTTAACAACTAAGGAAGTTAAATAATAGAAGGGTAACATGAAATGATTCAACGACCAGCTTCCTTTAAAACTAGTTTCATCAAGAAAGATTTCCGAAAAAGAGAGTAAATAGTGAAAAAAAATAAACTGTTGTAAAATTGTTCAGAAAAAGACAAATATAAAATAGACAAGAGAATGGGACTAGTGAGGACAAAGCAGCAGGATGAGAGCATACGAATAACCCACAGTAGCAGTAAGAGGTCCAAATGATCTTATGAGATAATTAGTACCATGAGGAACAGTGTCACAAACTGTCTTATTAGAAATTCCCATCGACTACGTTGAGATAAAGCTCAAGATGTACTATGATCTTTAGAGTTAAATCCAAAAACCTTACTACGCTCATGAAAGTGAAGTAAAGCATTCTCAGCACTCGAAGTCAATTTCCAGAAAATTTTCTGATACAGCAATGACCGAGGAGCATCGGTGGATTATTGAATCTGAACTTGACTAAACGTCCCTCTGTCACACTTCTCTTAAATATAAATCAAGATATAATCACAAGCCAACAAAACTAATGCAGTGACTCTCTCTTTCAGTGCTTAAGCAGCAAAATATGCCTGATCAATTTACAGTGATCAAAAGGAGCACGACATTATGTTTACCTATTTACTAAAAATGACAATAGCTTTGTAACTCTCGCAGCCTTGCAGGAGCCTATAATGTGATTAGAAACTTCGATAACGGAAGACATCTAAAGCCTGCTAAATGGAAATATATAATGAGCTTTCACAAGATTTAGGTCGACCTGGAAAAGGAAATTCTGAATGTTGTCCGTGTGTGCAAATCTCGCACCTGTTTCTCGAGGGAACACATGAACACATTCCCAGTATTAAGGCCATTCTGTGGGATTTGTTTCACTCTCCCGTCATCCCTGAATTTCTTGCAATATATTTTTTGCAAATTCGGTCTTAAATTACACCACTGGGTAATGATTTATCTTTTCATTCTATGCATGCGCCGAGTTCAGAGGCAGGAAAAGAAGGAAGAGGAAAGAATGAAAAACTTCCCCAAGGCTACCAGTTAACGTTTGATGACGCACTCCCTGACCTTCGCTTGTTTTTTTTTCTTTACAGCAGCTGACAAGGTTGATGGAGACTAACGACAGATTGATTCGTAGACAACAATAAAAGAAACGGGGTGAAACGGGAAACATTGTTGCTAACCACGCCAATCCTGCGGTTTCCAATACGGATGAGTCAGAGATGAAGGTTGTTGCCATAAATATGCCAGTGACGTTACAGATCGTCCTTGTCAAAGGATTCGTCAGAAATAGCCAAGGGGTAGAAATCTGAAGATTCTATGCATCTGTCCTCTTTTGAAAATCTCTTAACTTACGAAGTAAAACATTTTTTGCGTGTGACGGAACAATGATAACCCTAACGAGGGCTGCTATACCCGCTAACATAACCTACATCCAGTTTGATTCATACCTTAAATGCGTTAGGTATTGTTAAATGGAGATATTTAACAGCATTATAGCAAAAAATCTTGTTAAACAAAATTCACATCCATTAAGATTGTACTTAGTACGCAGGGAAAGACTCACTTGGGAAATAAGTGTCATGATAAAAAAAAAAAACCTTCGTACCTCGTTGTGCTTTTGATTATGCATGGTCTATATGAAGTCAACCAACGAGCAGGTGGTGGTACGCATGTGAAGTGAACATCAGAAATTTATCACTGGCTGATTTGCTTAACTTATATTTGCCGTTATGTTTATAATTATCAGACACCAAGCATGAGGTGATTTTAAAACGTGTAGGCTACTGCCAGATCATTTAACATTTACCATTAAATTTTCAGCGTTGCCTCATTTGTCCATGATTTCCGTCGCCATTATAACTAACATTACGTTTTCCGTTATATTCTGAACAAAAAATTATACCAAATCTTTAATATTTGACAGTCCTGCATTTCAAAACATCATAACCACTGTTAACACTACATACTAGGTATGTTAGGTATAAACATATAAACCAAAGCTAAATTATTACCTAAATAATGCTTTGCCGGCAGGTCCTGAAATCAGTTCACGCCTAGCCTAGTTAATGTACGGAATACTAATGTATACTCACGTCATAATGAGTTCTAAAGATAAACTGTACACAGACTACATTGATCCACGAGCCTACATAGACTTTGGAGTTACCGAACAGCGGTATTCACTCATTCAAATTGCCATAAAGTAGAAAGCAAAAATACGTGAAAATTGATGTAAAACTAAAAAATATAATGTAAATACCATGATTTTTTTTGCAGTATGAAACCCCCGTGAATCGTTGAATCGATTAGTCACACTTGTATTATATTGACATTACTTCACCAAAGTCAACGGCCACAACTGCTCTACAGGACTATCTATCTATGCTCCATATCCAAGAAACGAAGTGCAGCCAATCACGAAGACGCTCTGTTAAGTGTCTCTCGTCCAGCTGATCGGACACTTGAGGCAGCGATGGAGAACCAATCAGCGAGCGTTTGACATTCATGATTCAACGCTGATGTTGTTTACATTTTCACAGTATAAATCCCCAGAGCTGAACTTCACGTGAGAAGCAGTGCGTTTTTCAATATTTTCTTGGGTTTTGATTACAGTATCGGGTTGAAGCTGATACCAGCGAATTAGCCAAGTTTCGAGCGTTCGTAAGAGTGAACTTGTAATCCATACGCGTTTAAACTTGAAGAATGAGACAAATCGAAGTGAAACAAATCTTACCGGTGACTGCCATGACTAGCGATTATCTGCCTATCTCGAAATGTTCTGGGACACCCCTTCCCCAAAACACGCATGTTTCTTCACAAATGCAAGAGGGCTTACAGTGAGTGTTGAAATGTATGTTTTGTTAAAGGTGTTGCAATATTTTAAGGGTGGGGTAGGTATAAATGTTCATTGTTACACGATAGTTAATTGAATGCTGTAGTACGATTACCCACCACTCCTGCTGATGTTTTTTGTATATAGGGTGAATCCAAAGGAATCTTCCCAGATCATTCAAAAGTATAACCGGTCAACCAGTCATGAATTTTTCATCCTCTGATATCTGTAGCATCAGAGTGTCGTCCCTGCAACGCACTTTTCACGTGAGCCTAATATGAGTGTGTTGCAAAGGAATCTTCCAGCACTGAGATAGCATGCGATATAGAAAACCCTTTTGCTTCATTTAAAACTGAATAACCTTAGTAAATTCGTAAAACAAGCATGATTAACAATTGCTTTTATATTGTTGACATTCCAACAACGATTACTTTGTAGTAAAACAATATTTACCCTTTTCAGCATAGGCTAGGCCTAGAGCATGTAGGCCACAGCCTGGTTTGGCCAAATCTACGGAAAGCTGGCAATTGTCCTTTAAGCTAACGTTCTGACTGATAAACATTTTCGAAATGGGCAGCATTAAATTTATCGCGCATTTATAAATATACCGACTTCCTGAAATAATAAAAATGCCAGTATAAGGGGAACGCCATTGATCAGGTAGTGCAGTTGCATCTTTAACACTATATGTTAAGGGAAAGCAAAATTAATGTAAATTTCCGTTCTTTCAATGCTGTTCTATATTGGGTGGCCTTTCTTTTGAATCACACTGAGATACTATATAATGATGTGGAAGTTTTTATGGAAGCAGTGTATTAGCAATGTCAGTCACTGATCACATGATTCATTGGAAAGTTCTGGAGGTCTTATTCTATGATAAACTGTATTGCAAACACCTTTAGCAATTTGTAGTGATTGTTTATAATGGATTGTATAACGGTTATTATTACAATTACTGTCGTTATCATGGTCATTATCGCTATCATTAGTGTTAATTACAAATGAATTAATAAAATTCTAATACGAACAGCTTTGAAGGTAATAACCGTTAATCCGGCATCAATTATGGATGTTGCCAACCCCTTATTGTATTTTTATTGCTTTAGTGCAGTGGTTCTTAACCTGGGGGGCGCGCCCACCTAGGGAGACGTCAGCAACTTCCAGGGGGGGGGGGCGAGAGCCCTAGGAAAAAATTTTAAATTTTCAAATTCTATTCGTTAATCTCTTAACAAGAGTCGCTAAGAAGTGTCAAGTATCTCACTAATTCATTCCCAAAAGAATAACAACACCCCTTCTCTTTCTCCCTCTTTTTTTTAAATTTCTTTTAAATCTGGGAGGGAATTTTACTCATAGATGGAAGGTGGGCGTGGAGGGAAGGACCAACTCATAGAGGGGGCGTGGTAATAAAAAGGTTAAGAACCACCACTTTAGTGAGTCTTTAGTATGCATTACTTTGACACAGAATGTTTTATTGTTTCAGTTGTATGATATTGCAGGTTATAATTTTCAGTAACAGTATACCACAGTTATCTTAACACTTAATGGACATCATTTATGTTCCTTGCCAAAATGCAAAAAGATAAGCCTCGTAACGTCGTTGTAACCATGGAAAGGTCATTATTTCGACTTAGTATGTGCCTGTGAGGTTTGTGTGCACTTTATGATCTGCCATTATATATCGTATATAATAGGATTTTTGGCATTTTCCTAAAAAAATGGGAAAACGTATCCAAATACTTTTCAGAGAGTAACGAGGGTTACCATCGTGTTGATGACAATTCACGTGCATTTCCCAGGGTCTTTTTTTTATAAGAATTTACAATGCGAGACGATTCTTTGAAGTTATCGTTTTGCTACAGAATGCATTAGGAAAAATAACGAATAACAGATGATAAAAGCAGATCGGACTGCTGCTAAGTCTGTGGCAGCTTTTCATATTAACGATGAACCATGTTTCCAGGTAGGTCTAAGTAACTATACCGTATTATAGGTTATAAATTCAAACAATTCTTAAGATAGCTAATTAAAACTGGATGACATATCAGGGATTACCTGTAGGTGGTTCATGACGCAAACGTTATATACTCCATAGACTTAGGCTAAAACATTTGTCGCTTTAACATTCAAGCATTTGGTATACCATATTAGTTCTTACTTTTGTTTGTGACAGGCTGTCAATTTGCAGAGGGCTATGTTTTCTCAGATTTGGTAGAGTGATAGTTATTAACGATTTCATCAGTACAATATTGTATTTTTTTTTATAAGAGAAACAACTTCAGTACATCCTTTGACAAGTACCACTACCAGTTCATGTAAAATTGAACGTATCTTTAGTAAGCAAAATGTGCAGGAAATACAGAGCCTTAGAATTCTGCATAATTTTTTCCTTCCCTGTGAGGAATACAAGAAAATCTTGGGAATTTTATGTGAACCAAACAAAATATTCAGCCCAATAATGCCCCTCGTTTCTGCTACCTTTTCCCCGCAGTAAAACTGTTCAGTGTTTTTTCTCATTAAGGGATTTTCCGCGTGTCTAGTACGATGTCTCTTGGTTGAGCAGTCTCATAGGATTTTCTTCCGGATCAATTAGCTTTTAAGTTTAGGCGTCGCAGGCAGTTGCCTACAAAAGCGCCGGATTTTTACTGACGCATTGAAGTTTGTTTTTATTACTCCATTTTTGTAAAAATACGAGTGGCTGGAATGAATTTTATGGTTTTAATGTCTGGAACAAGAATTTCATGGTTTTAATGCCGGGAAACAAGTACCTCAAGAAGAAATTTTTATCTGAATCCTTTCAAATTTGTCAATAGACTTTTGTGCGTCTATCTTATAAACTATGAGAGTTAACTTTTATTAACCGTGTTTATTTGCTCATTTATTTAGGGGGCAAACTATCTTTGTTATTTTGGTGCCAGCATCAGTATTCATCAGTTGTGGTTCAACCACCGGCTATTTTTTTCTGCTAAGCTAAATCCCGTCGCACATGACATTCGAAAGCAAATTTCGTGTCATTTGCCTAATGTTATCAGAAAATTCTATGCATGAAGTTGGGGAGCTAATCGTACGTTAAGGACAAAGATAACGAATCTGGAAGTCTATTAAACTTCATCCAATATATTTTGGAAAAACCGTTAGGAGAAAACAACATGCTATACATATTAATGTATGTACCGCACATTAGGTACGAAACTTCCGATCGTCTCTTTCACCACTTTGGGAAAACTGTTCATCCTGTTTAAAAGCCTTTCGAATCTTGTTTGATAACCTTGCGATTCCAGAGGATTTGTTAATTTACTCAGCGGATTCAAATGGATTAGATGCAACACTAAAGGATTAGATTAGACACAGGGGAGAGACTGAGGGGGGCTACGATGGAAAGCCCGGCGTAAATTGCTGGAGGGGGAGAGTGCGTAAGACTGGCGACGAATGTACGAGTCCTTGTTTTGATACTTCCCTTATAAAGCAAGAGATGTTTTTGCTGCGATCTAAGCGGCATTTTGAATAATTTGCTGTTGTTTTGGCAGTATCTTGAGCATTTTGTAATATTTTAGTCTATGAAAAATAATGGTAAGACTTTCTGAAGACCAAAGATTATGGGGAACACTTCTCCGTCATTTAAGTGAGGGGCTTAAATACCGAATCAGCTTCTTGTTATTTCCCTTGAGTGTGAACGTTTTCTTTTTTAATTCGGTGTATCTACGTCGTTCTTTTAAGATTCAGCTCAGGAGTGTCTAAGTTATTTTTATCAAGAAAAAAAAGAGGGCTATCTCATTTGCGTCTTGATTGTTTTTAGTACAATTTTTATCGTTACTAAGTATTCTGTGCGCTACAAACTATGGATTAGATGTATTTTTTATTGTGCTTTTTGGCGTTTAATTATAAATTTTTACATATTTTGATTATATCACATTATTTTAAAGAATTTGTGTTAATGCGGCTAGATATAGTTGGTGTTTGCTAATCCTATTAATGACAGAGATTCAGGGGTGGAGTTTTGAAAACTTTCTCAGCTAGTTTCAGCTTTAGGCAAAACCAGTACATGGATCTTTTTTTTTATACTAACGACAGATATTTGGACGGATTCTCCAAAGGAAATAGACCAAGATCTTTGGAATAAAGGAAATCCTAATCAGTTCTTGCACATATTTGTGAAAGTTATCCTTGATATCTGTTCCACCTATCACTGTACATTTCCCAGTAACGTTTAGGGGAATGAATTTCATATGATGTACAGTACATTGTTCCTTATTTTTCCGATTGGCAATGAGGTCCAGTTTTCTCATATTATAATCGAAATTTATTAAATCATCTGCCATTATAACGTTTAGCAAACTGGACGTGACTTGCACGCATGCCTTTAAGCATGCTTGCGTTTTTATGTAGACCTATAATGTACATGAGGGATAAAATTATTTACCGGTATAATTTTTTGGGGGAAGGAAAATGACGAGTGGAGCTGGTCTCTTTAAACAGGTGTTCATATTCTGTGAAATACAGATGAGGAGTCATACCTTGGTGGCGAGACAGAACCGCGCATACCACGCTATATCTGTGTTTGTTTGAAGGTCCCCAGAATATTGATAGAAGCAAGGCACAAGAGACACGAGGGAGGCTCCACTGCAGGGGGTAATTATTGCAACAGTTGCTGCGCTAACGTTTCGGCCTATGTTAAAGTTGCCGCAACAGTTGCTAACTCTCCAACTATTGCAGCTGATGTAATTTTGTGTCAGGCTCTGTACTTGATAAAGGAAGAATGGAGTAAGTGTAAGTCTTTTTTCTTATAATTTTAGACATAATAATATGCAAAAAATAGGCAGATTTTAAAATATTGTAACCTTGTTTTGGTTTTTAACTCGGAGCTAGAAGTTAAATCACACTGGAATACATTTGTTACTTTCTTAATTCCTTCTAATGACAAAAATAACCTTGCGGAAACTGAGAGAGAGAGAAAGAGAATAGGGTGGGGACAGGGCTGCGGCGGACTGACAGAACACCTAGTTCACCCAAATGGGAATACTGTTTATCAATTGAATAGAATCGCGATTTATAATTACATAACGATAAGTTGAAAACTATAATTGCTTTGAGAAAAGTTTCATGACGTATTGGAAACATTGTTAGATTTAAAATATTGTTAGGTTTACCAAGATTATATACTAGCAACGTTTGCTGGACCATATCGCACTCATGTTCCCAGTAAGCACGTACCCGTGTCCTCCTTTGTAGAGTACTAGCGTTCTACTAAGCAGCATAGCAACGGATGGTAAGAACACGCCAGTTAGAAGCGCCTGTCATTTTTCTTTTGTTACGTAAAATGAGCCGTGGTTAAGATGAATCAAATATCCTGTCCCTGTTAATATTAAAATTGTACGTATGATTGGTTACTCAAACTCATGCAGGGTGACATTTAGTTGACACACGAATCTGCAGATAATTGCTTGAGGAAAATGACACTCTTTAGGACTCAGATTGAATGTCACCCAAAACCTATATATACTGATGATTAATTGTAGCATAAAAGCTCTCTTGTACAAACACTATGTGTGATATTAACTGTGAATATATTCTTGAAGAACATTTGAAAGACACTTATAATCGGTTTCTATTTAGACTAAAATACCTTTGCGAAATAGTAACAAGAACAACCCTCAATGCTCGCCAAAGAATTGAAACCAATATTAATAGCTCAGGATTTATAAGGTTCATTGCCAGCTCACTGTTTGTTATTCAGGAAACGGACAAAAGGGGAAAATGAAATTTGAATGTAATTTCGATGGTAGTCCCTGATGGGTTTCACGTAAAGAGATTTGCATTTTTAAAACTTACCGTAAACAGTCTCTAGTATTCTGGCATACCAAACAGGTGTACGCAAACATTTTAAATGCATCAACATCATTCATCATCGTCGCGTGTCAGTTGTATCAGTAACTTTTTTGAGTAGTTTTTTTTTTTTTTGAAGGGGCACGTCGCCCCCCCTAGGTGAACTTTACCCCCCCTGTTTTATCTCAGATTTTCTGTCAATCATATAAATTGCAGATTCTCTGTTTACTTTGTTTTATGCAACAAATAAACTTCAAACATTTTGCTTGCAGTGTTGTCGTAGGAGCTTTCATTTAGACAGGCACATCAGCCAAAGGAAAAATTTCATAATGATGAAAATTTTAGGAAATTAATTGAGGAGTCTAGTGTATAAATATAATGACACGTAAGGACACAAGCTTACACTGCATTTTAGAGTATTTCATTTTAAAAAAATGTTCCTTCAATAGTTTAATATTAAATGGTAATAAAACTTTCTACCAAATAATGCCATTCTCATCCAGAGCTAAGTAATTGTGCGATGAATGCATGTATAAATACAGGTAAACATCTAGCAGTTTGCTTCAGTTAAGCCAAAATGATTAAGGTAAAGTGCAGTCATTTACAACAAAAAATACATGTTATATTCACAAAACAGAGTGATGTAGCAAATAACATTAATAAGCTGCTTAATACGTAGGTCGCCTCTAATGCGGAATTTCGTAAAATTGCGGAATCCTCTTTGAACGCAAAAATTGCAGGTATTAGAGATAGGGAGATTTAGTTACACAAAGTAGGAAATGAAGTACGAGACAGGTTTTTGATTAACCAGGCCGGGGGAAAAAATAAAGGATAATTTCGGAACACCGAAAAATCAAGTACCACTTCAGATCAAAGGAGATTTTATACCTACGAGGGAGAGAGGGAAGGGGTTAGTGCGTGTTATTGGAAGCTACGCGTTGAATTCTCATTAAAAAGGGGGTAAAAAGAAAATAAATACAGAAGAAAGTAAGAAGGCAAACAACCACTGTTGCTATGGAACATATAAGGTTACCAAGCTGTGCTGGGATGAGTGATGTACTACGAGTATCTCGATATATTGCAATAAATTTTATATTTTTACATTGAGATCGAAAACTCGAATTTTAACAGCATCGGAATATGAATGCAAAGTTCCAGTAACTCAAGGTAGATGTTTCTTATAAAAGTGATGACAAAGCGAGAATGAATGCACATAAGGTATTCTGAAAGTTTTGCTAACAGTTTAAAGACCCCTGGCTCATACGCTTCGTAATCTGCCATTGGGTATAGTTGAACGGTACTGATAAAAAAAAAAAAACCATCAGCGCTACTACTGTACAGAATATGATTTAAGATGAAAATAAGAAGGGTGAATGAAAATTGATATCAGTAATATGAATATAAAGTAATGCATTAGTAACTCTCTGGTTGTAGATGATCTAACTAGCGTAATTAACCTAAATGGCAGTGTAACACTCAAAGCGACCTCCTTATATGTAATTAACTTGGGTATAACGTACGTAGCAGAGAGACAGTGAGGGTACAGTTTATCGAACTTCAGAAGCATTAGGGTGGCATTATATAAGTAAATATGTGAAAATTTTGTCTTTGCTGTCTTGATGAAAGCTTTAGAAACCTGCAAAGAATTCAGGGAATTGGCAGATATTCAACTATCATTTAAATACAGTGACTTTGCGAGTAACAATCATCTTAAGACTGGTCGAAGTTGAGCTATCATTTTAATTACTTTCAGAAAAAAATCTTTGAAATGTACGCTCACCATCGTTATCACTTTTTCAAGTGCCAAGCGAATTATTTCAGGGTATGAACATTGTATAGTCTGTTTCGTTCACGACCTTGAAAAGTGCTGTAGAAAGTGACAAAAATTGTAAATTATATCCAATGAAAGATCACCACTCTCCTACAATGAAAATTAAAATTTACTTTTATTTCAGTTACGTAGTGGATCTTAAAGACGTTAACAGTGGCCGTATAAAACCGTTTCTCAAGATTCGGTTAATTTGAAAAAAATATTTGAGAGCCCAGCTAGACTTACTGAATACTAACTATATGTAACCAAAAGAACATTAATCCCTGCCTTAAAATTTAAGTAATTCAAGTTGGTCAGGTTTGCGCGCCTTGAAAAGGCTGGAGATCAGTTCATCGGAAACATTTTATAAAAATTAAAATGTATAAAGATGAGAATATCTCTCGAGTTCAACACTCAGGAAATAAACTCAACCATCGTCAATAATAATAAAATCCGAGAGGATCTGATCTTGTTTGTCCTCCCTCAGCTGACAGTAGGGGAGACATAACACAGCCGCCCACCCCCTGCAAACCAGTTTGTCCGCCCCGGGTGGGGGCGGTGTAGGTAGGGGAAGAGGGGGGTAGGGGATACATCCACTCTCCTCCTGCAAACCTGTTTGCCCGGCCCGGGTAGGGGCAGGGTAGGTAGGGGATCAGGAGGGTAGGGGAAACATTAGCCCCGGGTTCCAGGCGGGTTTTGCATAACTAAACAAGAAAATTCCTTACGCACGCATAAAGTCATGCGTCTCTCTCGGTCTCGACCAAATAAAAGAAAAATCTTTCCAACAGCATGAATACAACTGAGCACAGATTCTTCTAGTTTTATTTTAAAACATGATGTATAAAAAGCCTGTGACCCAGATTCATATCGACGGTCCTTTTCTGTAGCCCCGTACTTTCCTTGCATTAAAATTTTTTTTTTTTACTGAGTAACCTCCCGCGAAACAGATTTCCTAGTTTATTGTTTTATGCTATTTGTTTATCATTGTTATTTCTTTTACATAATTTACTCGTTGCTCTTTTTGTTTGTTGCCTCTGCATTTCTTTTTTTATTCTTATTTTGTACTTATTTCCCTATAGGAACCTAATGAAAAAACCTTAGGGTTGTTCCAGTAGAGAAATAAGGCAAGTGCGGTAAAAGAAATGTGCTTTTCCAGCTAGCCTTGCTAATAATAATCTCTTCATCAATTGCGATTAACATTGCGAAACGTTTTCATATATATATATATATATATATATATATATATATATATATATATATATATATATATAATTCATGATTAAATAATTAAGTGTAACAGTAGCAATTTGTTTTTTTCCTCTGAACTACTCCTGTTAAAGGGCAGCGCCTTAGATACGCATAAAATACACACACACACACACACATATATATATATATGAGGTATATATATATATATATATATATATATATATATATATATATATATATATATATATATATACTGTATATATATATATATAATATATATATATATATATATATATATATATATATATATATATATATATATATATATATATATATGTTTGTGTGTGTGGTGTGTGTATATATATATATATATATATATATATATATATATATATATATATTATGTATATATGTATATATGTATGTATATATACTTATATGAAACAGGTATCTAAAGGGCATTAACCCTTTTCAAATTAATCCAAATTCCAACGGTGAAAAACATTTCTTCTTCTCTTACGTTTTTCTTCTCACTTTGCTTAAAAAAACCCTGTAGAGGAGCCAGCTGCCAGTTCAACACACGTCTCCAAGTTTCCAACACAGCCAAGAGGAAACTAATGACATTTTGAGTAGCTGAAGAGATGGGTTCTGTCGTGGCTTACACAGTAATAGATAAGAGAGAGAGAGAGAGAGAGAGAGAGAGAGAGAGAGAGAGAGAGAGAGAGAGAGAGAGAGAGAGAGAGAGAGGTCCTCTTTTTACTGTTAAGGAAAAGAAACTTTTAAGTAGAAGTTTCTGAGAGCCGATCGTTTCTTTCTTTCACGGCCGATTAACTCTGCGCTCGACGGCCAAAATTCTCTTAAAATAGCACGTAATGACTTTCTAATTTTCGAATGCTTCAAATCCAGACACTGTTAAAAACTCTGCCAAGGTGATTTTAGAAAGAACGAAACAGGGTAAATGATTAGATTAGTTAAATAATTGGTGTAATCAACCTATACTGCATTAAAGCCTTTGCCCCGAAGGCGGTAATGTTTGTACATCCCGTGCTGTCATCAGTTGAATGGTTTGTGACCGGCCTTCCATAATTCAAGTACATAAATGTCTATCAATAGTAAATTGTTTATAATTGTGTGAAGAACATGAGATGAGACAGAAGTAAATAGGACAGGAGTTGACCATGACAGTAAAACTTTCAACCATTTTTCTTTCTGATTTTGTTAAGCAAATTGTTTTTGGCATTACACGCACACACACACACAAACATACACATATATACTCTGCATATATATATGTATATGTATGTGTATATATATATGTATATATATATATATATATATATATATATATATATATATATATATATATATATATATATATATATATATATATATATATATATTTCTTTTGTCTTTAATTTTTCAATAAAACAACCATGCTCTGTCTGAACCAATTTCTTACAATAAATTCGCCAATTTTCCTCTTCTATAGAGGAACAGCTATTCATCTCATTCATTTTTTGGAACTTCCTCATCCAGGTAAATCCTTTACACTTCGTCACCACTGAATTATACTGTCATTACCATTCCGCAGTATAATTTTTTTTTATTCCATCCCATCATCAGCATTTCAGCTGCACTCCTTACTTCATCAGTTTTAACTTCCATAGGCATTTTTGAACCTACAGTAACCTTTACCATTGGTGGATAATTCAGATCTGCCTCTATTTTATGGTTTTCATGGTAGTGGTCTACACAAGTTGTTGATTCTGTGATCTAGGTCTCCCTATTTTCAGAAAGGTTGCATTGGTAACCCAAAAATATTGTTTTTCTGTTTTCCCATTTATCTTTCCTCCATTCCATTGTAGCTGATTGTCTCTGCATGAGATGCTGTCTTCTCTCTCTTGTCATCCACCTCGCAGTTTTCGTGCTGTGAAAGTTGCATGAAAGTCAGCAGGCATGTATATTGCAGGCGTATTCCTGTTGCTAGGTAGCTCTTTTTTTCCCGTGCTGCACTGTGCAGTAAGCGGATATAAAGCTCTGTTCTTTATTCTTTTAGAAAGGATTCATTGACATGCGAAGGATACGTTCTATATTAAACCCCTTCCATTTCAAATCTTAGTCAAATCTGACATAGTTTCGACGTTTGTTTGTCTTTATTTTCATTCAAATCCTTCAGAGCTTAGCGAGTTGTCGTACCTGTCGCCTAGTCTTATCGTATACAAGACAAGAGTATGCAATGAAAGATAATCGGAAATATATGTTCCCTTTGAATTAATGTTTGTGCTTCCTTGACCATCTTTTATCATCATTTTGGTCTGTTTCTCTGCTACGGGTGCATTATGTTTCTTCAGTCGCTGTGCCCGTAATTCGTACGGTATGAATATTGTATTGGTCTCACCAACGAAACTGCGTTGATGGTATTGCAGTGGACAGGATTAATTTCCTGTGGTTTTCTTAGTGTGGACAAGCAGGTTACTGAGAGCAGCTCTGCTCACGAAGGGTGTTTATTGTATCATAAATACGCATATAAATATTATATTACTATTTTGGTGGGTTTGAAAGAGGTACAAATAAAAAACATTTTTTAAGGTGTTTAAAGAGGTAATGCTTTATGCATGTGACATAGACATGTGGCTTCGAAGGGGAATAACTCGTGATGTCAGGGGAACTATGATGTATAGGGGTTGAATCTAGACCTCCCAAAAGGATAGTTCATTGTGGGGATGTAAGAGAATTGAGTGCGTTAGATGTACGATTGTGCCTGAATCTAAAAGTGGTGGGCCTGAGAAATTATTGATTGAAGTGTTTATAGTCTCGGTAGGAGAATTGTTAAATAAGGTAGGAAATTTCTAGCTGGATTTTCCGAAAGGGAGGGTTGGCGTGCTGGGTGATCTGAATGCAAAAATATATATGATTATAAATGTTGCAGGTAAAAGTGGAGTGCCTGGAGTGAATTAGACTGATTAAAAGATTAGGATGTTTTCTTGAGGGATTTGGTTGTTGGAAACTGAAGACTTTAAAAGAGAAATATCCAGCACTATAACTTGCTGCTGTTTTCTTTTTTGCAACACTGATTTAGAGTAATGTTTGAATTGGCTGCTGGCCCCTCCTCTCTTTTAAGTCTCTTCCTTTGAGGAAGAACGTATTGTTAGTGAAAAATAATGAAAGTAATCATAATCATATTGGTCACAGAAATTGTACGAATATAATAAGCTAAAAATGATATTAATTGTAATCATACTGGTCACGAAAATTACACGAGTATAATATAATAATAATAGTTTGGTCACGGAAATTGCACGAATAGAATAATGATGGTAATGGTTAAGTTTTGTAGAATAAGCACAGCAAAGATTTGAAAAACCTGTCTTCTTTTAACTTCAATTATTACTATGAAAGAAACGGTGTCAGCATCTCGTAAAAATCCTGGTTCTCCTCCCTTTGGCAAGGCTCCAGAACTGAGGAGATTTCATCTGTGATATGAGAGAGAGAGAGAGAGAGAGAGAGAGAGAGAGAGAGAGAGAGAGGAGGAGGCAGGCAGGCAGACAGCATGAGACATGGTAACGTGTTTGTAGACAGTTTGGGATGAAAATGATATTGCATAGAAATTGCGAAGCACAAATTTGTTGCGAATAAATGATTGACGAAATCCGTAATTGAAAGGAATAATTATAATGTTAATTATGATAGCAGTTTCAATAACACACAGAAATTGCTTCATCAAGGTTCCCGGCAATAACGATTCCGTTGGTGATAACGGATTCAGTCCGCTGCATTTGCATCTTTATATTGGCTGCAAACGGTGTCATTATTATCATCATCGATTGTTTTCCAGTAGCCTAATTGCTTTTATTTGCAATAACTTTGCCTTTCTGGGAATATAGTTCCTATTTGTACGTAAGTGAAAAAGTTTTGGATATAATGTGTTCCACCATGTCACAGACACTTTGTTTGTTTCGTCGTCTCTAACAATTTCTTTGTTGCTTATGTTCTTTGGTGTCTATTGATGTTAAATAAATCTTGATCATAACCTTGACGTTAGTAGGACTATGTCGCTCCGAAAAAAAGTATTCTGAATTCAGTTTTATTTTTCCTTTGCTGTGTGGCGAATGCGGGGTAGGTTTCATTTTTATTTTTGACTCGCTTATAATTTTCAGTTTTAAAATGCTTAGGATATAAGCTTCATACGCGTCCATAATTCATACATGTTGACACATATCCTTATTTTGCTGTGTTTGTCACCGATACAGTTTCTTCATTTATCTGATACATTGGCGTTCTCTTGACAGTGGTGGTGAATTACATTCCGGGTTTTTATCATTTTTGTCTCGTCTGACTGCCCTAGTGTTATGTACAATTTTTCATAGATAAGTAAGGATGTCTGACCAATGAAAACTTAATAATAATTTCATATGATGCAAAGAGACCTATTTGCATAAAATAACTAGGTGTTTGTCTGTTTACATAGAATTCGTAATTAGATACAATAAATTGTTCTGTACACGAGGGGAGACGTGACCCTAAGGTTTTTGAAATTCTGTCATTGCCACGCAATAAAGAATCGGGCAGAGCCAGACAGGAAGAGGGTGACAAGTAAACCAGGTCTCCCCCGTGCTTCTGGAAATATATTCAAAGAATGCGTGTAATCAGCCCTCGCTTAAACGTTGCACGGATTAACGCTTAGCTTTTGCTTTGTAGGTACTTGGTTGATGTGTTACATATTCGTCATCGCTATAAACAAACTTGAGTAGTATGGCAGATGCATGGTGTTGTTTTGTTCCAGTTTTTAGAGTGAACTGGTGATATTTTTCGTGATGTCATAAATTTAAATTGTTTGTTTCAGTTCTCCCATAGGCTGTTGCCTCTCGGGCGGACTTCAGCCGGGTAGCATATTCACCAACTGTACTATGGTTCGGGACGTCCCGCCATATGTTAAAAACTAACCATAGAATCTTCTTGAAAATAATCTCAGTATGTTTACCAGGCCCAAATCTCGTGTCCTTCTTTATGTGCGGCGTGTTTAGTACAAGCCCCTTGGGGATTACCGCAAAAACAAACGAAAGACTGAACGCGCGCCCGTTCTCACTCGTCTGGCCGAATACAGTTGGGGAATATGCAGCCGGGTAACCCCAACCCCCCTACCCTACCGTCACTCATGGCAGTAGACAGTCTCACGCCGCGCTGGTCCCCAAGAATACAAGGCCAACACGTTAACAACTGTACCAGCCAGACGTTTTATTGTCAGGTATTAAATGTAACCGTGAACGGTATGCATATCAATACTTCAAGTACCATGGAATTTTTGCGTGTTTCTGGTAAGGCAGAGTCTACAATCACTTGACTGGTATCCCGTTTTGCTCTTTGGCTTTAGATTACTTTTGAGTAGCAGTGACCACGAATTGCTGGCAAGGCAGTGAGGAGGCCTGCTTTACTGTTTTCTGACTTTGTTCCTGGTCTTACGAATATATATATATATATATATATATATATATATATATATATATATATATATATATATATATATATAGTCTTAATAATAAACGACCTCATCCAGTTACGTCATAACGATGTTGGTTCATAAAATTTCCTAACCAGGTTCAGTACGTTAAGTGATAGTGTATGGTTACTTTTACCTCCATCATCCTCTTTATATGATGTTATTTTGTAACAGCATACTGCTCAGTATTCAGGTAATTGAATTTATGACCTCCTTTGCTACATGGAGTGGGCAGTATCTGTCCAGTTTTAGGTCATACCACCATGTATGATTCTAGGTTCTCAAGCATACGTCATAGAGTTCAAAATAGGTAACTATTTACTGTGTGTGTGTGTGTGTGTTACATCATTATTCAAGTGTGGAGTCGCTGAGCGACAATAACAAGAAGAAGAATGTTGATTATAGAAATTATGTATTTATTTTAGCACATGTCAGACAGGTTACAAATATAGGATTTAGATGCGATAGGGAAAGTACAAAATACGTCTATTGGTTCTCTGACATCAAAGATTATGAAACGTTACTTTTTCCTCTCATGCATTATGCGATGTCACTTTGTGACCACCCAGTCACATGAAAATGAGGTCATAAAACTCTGTACCCTACAGTTCTCCAATATAACGAGTCATAATATAGGTGGTTTTCCTTTATCTGGCTGTTCATAACATCACTTGTTGTTCTCGTGATTTCTTGATAATGGTGTTGAGAAATGATTCATCCTAGTCTACTTTAACCAGCAAATTATCATTTTTCCCGGAGTTATGCAAGCCTTTATGACATAGGTCTCTCACATTAAGGTCAAAACAGGCAGCTCTTAGCGTTTTTTCACTCGGTAATATCGACGGATGGTATCTTAATCACATGCTACTGTCATCAGATTAACTGACTTAGTTTTATACGTGCTGCAAAACCGTGATTTTTTCGGTGTGGGTTCATGCAACTCGAAACAGTTAATGGTTTTCTCGATTTAATCCTTCATCCTCGCTGAATGGTAGGCTAAGTGGCAACATACTCTTCTTGTAAAGAAGGAAGAGGTGTCTTCATATCTTACCGCTCTGGAGTCGAGGCTTCGAAGATGGCGGTATCCACATTGTGAGCAAATCGAGAAGTTAAAAAGTAATCATGGCAATTACAAAATATGTAAATATCTGAACACAGTGACCAGTAGATATATATACATGTATATATATATATATATATATATATATATATATATATATATATATATATATATTATAGTAATCAACTATTACTCTTATCCAAAGTCCACATTCAACATACACCGGTACATCACACTCTGCAATCACCATACCCAATGTGAAATGCCCGTAGGGTTTACAAAGGTTGCTCGGTATCACCCAAAAGAGAATGAATATTTTTACAATATTTATTTTGTATTTAGCTCAAGTTTTTGTGCTGCTGAGTGAGCAAACGGCACTGGAGCAAAACAAACGAGAGAGAGAGTGGGCGGGTGATACTGATTTGATAGCCTGCGCTGCTCGCATAATAGGCAAATCGGCTTGATGTTTTATACTTGCAGCCCTGTGCAACCTGCGGCCCAAGGGCCGCATGCGGCCCTCAAAGGCTTTCATTGGGGCCCTTTCTCCTAAAAATAAATAAGCTCTAGTGCGGCCCTCAGCAGGAAAGATTTTATTGTACTAATAATGGCTTCTACAAGTAAAAAACGCAAGATTTCAGAGGAAACCCGGATAACTCTTATGTTAATGATCCCAGTTAACCAATAATAAGTAATTATTTATGTTTGTACATTATAATAATAAGGTACGGTAGCCTTTCATTTGCTCATCTATAGTAAGGAAAATACTTTTGTTTTGAACAATTCTTATTTTTGTGATCCTAATTTAAATAAAATCAGTAACAAACTAATCATCTATCTTTATCAGTATAATCTCACATAATATGTCTTCGATCGTAGTAAATAACATGAAATAGTAAGGTTAGGTGGCCCTCCATACCAATAGAGTCGTGACTCGTGGCCCTTTGGGAAAATAGGTTGCACACCCCTGTTTTATAGTGTATTAATAAAGGTAATACCCCTTAATAAACAGTCATTACTACCGTAATGTAAATTGGTAAATATACATAAGAATGTTTTCAGGTTAGCGTACGCAAATAATCGTATTGAATATCTGTCAGGCTGTCAGTCTCTCTCTCTCTCTTTCTCTCTCTCTCTCTCTCTCTCTCTCTCTCTCTCTCTCTCTCTCTCTCTCTCTCTCTCTCAAGTTAAGTGTTGTTACTTTATAGTAGGTTTGGCAGTTGTAACATTCTCGTTCCTTCATAAGATGTTTTGATAGTGTAGTTGTGAAAATTAAATTATGCCCGAAAATTCAGTCAATCTTCATTCTGTGCATAAAATGTCAAGCAAGTTTACTTAAGGTGTCCTTCGCCAACGCAAGCAGTAGTATTGAACGTCTGCTTCTCTGTCTGCCTCTTTCCTCCCTCTCTTTCTCGCGTGTTATGTCATTATTTAATGGAAGGTTTTAAAAGATAATATTTGCTAATAGAATACCGTTGATAATGCATTATAACTGAGTAAACTGTACGTAACGCATGAAAATGTTCTCATGTTTATATGAGAAGTCATATTGAACCATTCTCTCTCTCTCTCTCTCTCTCTCTCTCTCTCTCTCTCTCTCTCTCTCTGGTTAAGTAGTCTCTTGTTGTTTTATTGCACCTTTAAAACCATCTCACCAAACATTTCACTTTAAAACCCTATTGTTGTTTGCAGTAACAGACAGCAATACTAAAAAGCCATACATGATCACACCTTGAAAACTAACCTAACGACTTTTGCAAAGAAAAATAAAGGGGGAACCAGCCTAGTGCAGCAGCGCAATGTGCAGATGCATTTCATTAATTTATATTTATTTACTGTAACATTGATTTATGTGCTGTTATACTAGTTCTTCAGATAACGCTTAAACAACATTCATTTCTTGTAAATACCTACATACACACATGCTTCCAAACATAGCCTACATGCAGTCCCCAGGAATCATTTGTGTAATGATGGGGCCATTTCCTCAGCAAATTCCTGTTATCCCCAAAGTACTATATATCATCTTAATAGTAAAACCAACATTGGAATTTAGGGGATAACATTGATGTTGGCCAATTTATAAGTTTTTTTAAAGGCCTCTGGCTTTTATAAAAAGATCAGATAATTTCATATAATTGTGTCCTTTTTTATCTTATTTATGGCAATTGTGATTCCATTAGCAAGTTCATCTCTTCCCTTTTATCTTTTCAAACGTTGATCACCTTTAGAATATCTGTTTTTAAACTCAATATTTCATTTACATTTTCATTAGTCCTCACCATTCCCTTTCGCATAATGCCACTGCTGCTTAAGTGGTCTTTACTGGAAGACGGTTAATTAGCCTATCATGACGAGGCTCTCGCGTGGGGTATCTTGCTTGCTAAAGTTCTGTATTTATGTGTGCTTTTCCAGTGAATTAATTTTTTTAAGTCTTCTAGAGGTTTTAATGCATATGTGGTTGTTGCATAGGTTAAGCTAAGAGAGTTCGGTGCTCTTAGGGTAAGTTAAACACATTAGCTGCGCTTCATTTGCATTTCACGGAAAGTCTCGCCTCCCATGGAGATATATATATATATATATATATATATATATATATATATATATATATATATATATATATTATAGTAATCAACTATTACTCTTATCCAAAGTCCGCATTCAACATACACCGGTACATCACACTCTGCAATCACCATACCCAATGTGAAATTCCCGTAGGGTTTTACAAAGGTTGCTCGGTATCATCTCCAAAAGAGAATGAATATTTTTACAATATTTATTTTATATTTAGCTCAAGTTTCTGTGCTGCTGAGTGAGCAAACGGCACTGGAGCAAAACAAACGAGAGAGAGAGTGGGCGGGTGATACTGATTTGATAGCCTGCGCTGCTCGCATAATAGGCAAATCGGCTTGATGTTTTATAGTGTATTAATAAAGGTAATACCCCTTAATAAACAGTCATTACTACCGTAATGTAAATTGGTAAATATACATAAGAATGTTTTCAGGTTAGCGTACGCAAATAATCGTATTGAATATCTGTCAGGCTGTCAGTCTTCTCTCTCTCTCTCTCTCTCTCTCTCTCTCTCTCTCTCTCTCTCTCTCTCTCTCTCTCAAGTTAAGTGTTGTTACTTTATAGTAGGTAAGTTAAGTGTTGTTACTTTATAGTAGGTTTGGCAGTTGTAACATTCTCGTTCCTTCATAAGATGTTTTGATAGTGTAGTTGTGAAAATTAAATTATGCCCGAAAATTCAGTCAATCTTCATTCTGTGCATAAAATGTCAAGCAAGTTTACTTAAGGTGTCCTTCGCCAACGCAAGCAGTAGTATTGAACGTCTGCTTCTCTGTCTGCCTCTTTCCTCCCTCTCTTTCTCGCGTGTTATATGTCATTATTTAATGGAAGGTTTTTTAAAGATAATATTTGCTAATAGAATACCGTTGATAATGCATTATAACTGAGTAAACTGTACGTAACGCATGAAAATGTTCTCATGTTTATATGAGAAGTCATATTGAACCATTCTCTCTCTCTCTCTCTCTCTCTCTCTCTCTCTCTCTCTCTCTCTCTCTCTCTCTCTCTGGTTAAGTAGTCTCTTGTTGTTTTATTGCACCTTTTAAAACCATCTCACCAAACATTTCACTTTAAAACCCTATTGCTGTTTGCAGTAACAGACAGCAATACTAAAAAGCCATACATGATCACACCTTGAAAACTAACCTAACGACTTTTGCAAAGAAAAAATAAAGGGGGAACCAGCCTAGTGCAGCAGCGCAATGTGCAGATGCATTTCATTAATTTATATTTATTTACTGTAACATTGATTTATGTGCTGTTATACTAGTTCTTCAGATAACGCTTAAACAACATTCATTTCTTGTAAATACCTACATACACACATGCTTCCATACATAGCCTACATGCAGTCCCCAGGAATCATTTGTGTAATGATGGGGCCATTTCCTCAGCAAATTCCTGTTATCCCCAAAGTACTATATATCATCTTAATAGTAAAACCAACATTGGAATTTAGGGGATAACATTGATGTTGGCCAAGTTATAAGTTTTTTTAAAGGCCTCTGGCTTTTATAAAAAGATCAGATAATTTCATATAATTGTGTCCTTTTTTATCTTATTTATGGCAATTGTGATTCCATTAGCAAGTTCATCTCTTCGCTTTTACCTTTTTAAACGTTGATCACCTTTAGAATATCTGTTTTTAAACTCAATATTTCATTTACATTTTCATTAGTCCTCACCATTCCCTTTCGCATAATGCCACTGCTGCTTAAGTGGTCTTTACTGGAAGACGGTTAATTAGCCTATCATGACGAGGCTCTCACGTCGGATATCTTGCTTGCTAAAGTGCTGTATTTATGTGTGCTTTTCCAGTGAATTAATTTTATAAGTCTTCTAGAGGTTTTGATGCATATGTGGTTGTTCGGTGCTCTTAGGGTAAGTTAAACACATTAGCTGCGCTTCATTTGCATTTTCATGGAAAATCTCACCTCCCATGGATATCTCAGTACGGACAGTAGGGAAGTATATATACATACATATATATATATATATATATATATATATATATATATATATATATATATATATATATATATATATATATATATGTATACATGTGTGTGTGTATAACTAAATCACGAAAATATGGAACGGTGATGAATATATAAATAAAGACAAAATCCCAACACACACACACGCACACACACATATATATATATTATATATATTTATATTTATATATATATATATATATATGTATATATATATATATATATATATATATATATATATATATATATATATATATAGGTGTGTCTGTGTGTGTTTGTTTAGCCAACAGTAGGGTAAACATTAACTACACCCAATTACATATCGTTTTCATAAAAGTGTCGATTATTAGAAAAAATTAGAGATACAGTACACATGATCGAGTGATTGATTACGAAATTTAGGCTGTCAAGACAAGAACTGATCGACTTTCGGCCAATCAGTGCTCGCGACAGTGAGAAGAGGAAGTTGGAGTGGTTGGACAGCAAGATAAAGAGATTCAGGAAAGAAAGGAGATGAAATAAAAGAATCCCAAGGTGGAATCGGGAGAAAACCCCACAAGTAATAGTTGAAGAGGTTGGAGAGCAAGACTGGAGAAAGGAAATGGGAATGGAGGTAAACTAAAAGGCTAGAAAGGGGTGCAGCCATGGCTGAAGGTTCCGGTGAAAACGCCCTTTAGTAATTCCTTAAGTGTACCAAGTAAGGTGCACAGATGGTACCACGCCCCTCAAGGGATACAAATATATAGCCCGTGATCTAGTCCACTCCAAATTCTAGCCTAACCTTGCTAAGTACATAGACTCCTCAATGCAAGCTGTCTATAAGTGATTACAACCCCTCATGCAGGGTGGAAATCCCTGGTAGAACCTGGGAACACCTTTCCACATGGGAGGCACTCCTGCAGTGCTGCCTCTCCCTTGGAGTAGCTGGGGAGTCACCGGTCTGCTGGGAAACCCTCATCTGTCTGAGGTTCCCTTTCCCAGGGGTAAACCAGGAACCTTCTTTCACCTTGAAGGTAGCCTCCACCAAGAGCACCTTCTTCAGGAAACCCAGTGACTCACATCCAACTGGGACACCCTTCTCCAGAGATGCCTTTTCCCTGGGAATCTGTGTCCCTGGCCAAGATGGGAGGGTTTCCTCTTGGACAGTCGTTCCCAGGAGAACCTGGGATGTTTGATAAATGTTTATTATTATTATTATTATTATTATTATTATTATTATTATTATTATTATTATTATTATTATTAAAACAGTAACTTCCGTTGGTCTTTTTTCTAACTTGAAATTTAGTTTGTGTATATGCGTGTGTGTGAGAGAGAGAGAGAGAGAGAGAGAGAGAGAGAGAGAGAGAGAGAGAGAGAGAGAGAGAGAGAGAGAGTCTGATCATCATCGACCTAAACAAAATTATTTGCAATTATATTATTCGTTCAAAATTAATTCTAGTGTATGTATGTAGTGTTTGCAGTCCTGTTTGCAGTCGAATGCAATTTTGCAGTCTTAATGTGGAAAACGTGATTTACCCTTTGCTTCGTGTGAAACCATATTTTTCAACAAACTAATTGATTATTATATAGCTTACGTAATGCTCCATTAATCATCAGTTAGGACGTGCTGGAAGATTAATTAAGATGCATGTCATCCCAGTGTACATTAATCTCGCGTCTTTCATACTTGTATAATGGAATAATATATATGAAGAGAAAAGAGATCATAAATATCAAAGACTACACCATTTCAGAGATATTTTTAATATTTTATGTAAGTAGAAAGGTTGTAGGCTTGGTATAAAAACTGGAATGGCAGAATTTCTTGGAGGGTATTTTGCAAAATGCATAAGAACTGCCGTCAAGGGTTACTTTCGGAAATTTCATCGCTTAACTGGTCAGAGTTGCTTCTAGATGTGAGTGGGATCCTACCGGCCACAACTCAGCATTCGTATTTTAATAGGTAGTCATGCTTTTGAGGCTTTTATTTCTAGTATATATATATATATATGTATATATATATATATATATATATATATATATATATATATATATATATATATATATATATATATATAAAGAGGGAGATTTCTGTGAACTCCTCTAGGTGTCGTCTCTTTTGCCACCGTACTAATGGTGAAATTTATGGTAAGTCACGTGACAAATATTGCAAGCAAGGAAGCAGAGAAGAAAGAAGGACATAATACGAGGCATTAGGTCGGTTCATATTTGCTTCTTAACATTATCCCAGATACTTTCACAATCCGGCTACTATCTTTTTTTTTTTCCTCCTCTCCCGCTGATTCAATCGAAGAATAAGTAGCCTGACTATGTGCTCGAGCTACTCCAGCTGGGACTATGCCACTCCCCCTCGCCATTCGCCGCCATTTGCATTAGTCAAGGAGCGGGAGCTTAGCTAAATCCTTTTATGATCTTTCCCAGACTCGAAATGATATGAAGAGCTACTAGACACGGTGCTTTCATTTACATAATACGAATACAAACATGGCGTTATATAAGCTCGGAACGGTTTAAATAATGACAACAGTAACGACTGCCTCGCATTAGCATACTATTCCGTAGGTAGTTAGCGACGTCATTGCACCTCGCGCGATATCATGTAGGCATTACTGAAAGGTGCATTGTGCCTTTGCTGCATTCACTTTTTAGCCTTTTTACTTTATTTCAGTTCCCGCTTCTTTTATTCTACCTTGCTGTCCACCTCCTCGTCAGTATTTTTTTCTTAGTAGAACTGTCACAGCCGTAAGCGGTGAATGGCTGAAAGCGCCCCAGTATTAGGGTTTTTAGCTTAAATTTCATGAAGATAGCTGCATACTAATACCATCATTTAGGAACAGTAAACACAGAAGTGTAAAGGATGCACTCTTTCATGAGTGGTGTTTTATATATAATATATATATATATAGATATATATAATATATATATATATAATATATATATTATATATATTATATATAATATATATAATATATATATTATATATATTATATAATATATATATATATATATATATATATATATATATATATATATACATACATACTGAAATATTAAATTAACGTTTGCGTGGTAGTATACGAGAAACCCTCTGTTTTTATCTTCATATACCACTCATCCCCTGTTACTTTTCAGTCCCGCTGAAGATAGTGGAAGCAAAAATCCTCCGTTTTTCGTCCACACTCGGTTTGGACGGCTTCTTTTGGCTCCCATTCCGATCTTAATTGCACATGCAAAATAGCCTTCCCTCCCTTCAACAATTCCTGCAGCTGTCAGCGGACCCACATTTCCACCTATTGAGAGCTTTCCGATATGTAAATGTAAGCCCCCGGGGCGGATACGGCCGCCGGAATAATATATTCCTATGAATTTCATAACGAACTTAATGTCTGAGTCATCCAGCCGTCGATCAGGGCTCCAAGGATGCGGGTTTTCGTGGATTTTTGAAGAAAAGCGGGAGGAGTGGTTAAAGAACTGAAATAAAGTTGAAGAAGGAAATGAAGAAATCTTAAAAAAACTATTTAAGAAAATGAGTTTAAGGCTGTATCTTAATTTATGGTAACCTTCGGTATAAATACACTTCTTGTTTTGGTTTATACTAGTTATTTTCATACGTATATTCAATATAATATGTATGTGTATATATATGTATAAAATATATATATAAATTTACTTTTTTTGTGTATATTAGTTGTTTTCATGCTTATGATCAGTGTTTTATGTATATATATATATATATATATATATATATATATAATATATATATATATTATACATCTATATATATGTATATAAATATACATATATATATATATATATATATATATATATATATATATATATATATATATATATATATATATATATATATATATATACTACATATACACATACATACATACGTGAAACGACTACTGACTTAGGATAAAAGGGGAAATGCTGTGGCTTCCAATCTGTGTCTAGAACGAGCCAACGTAACAGTTAACGACGGACAGCATCAATGATAGAAGATTTAGTTTTCCACGCCCAGAAATTCGGCGATCGCCGTCGTGACTCCACGCCTCGCAAACAAATGAAAGATCACACAAGTGGAAAAATGCACTTGGCCCTGGTATTCATATATTCACCCTCCCCCTGCTAACTCATCACGACTCCGAATGAATAGTCAAGTAGGATTGCGAGCATTACTCTTAATGTGCCAACCCCCGTGACGTGATTGGCCGGTGCATGGCCAATCAGGTGTGACATTAATTATCCTTGGTGTCAGCGGTATTGAATGTTTGAGAGGCGAAGTAGTAACTTTGCCTAAGCTAGGTCTCCCTTTTTGTTCTACGGTTTGTTCTTGATTCTTTAAAAATGCTTACTGTTGGAATGTGGTTGGTTCTGATGTGTGATGCCTTATGGTATATGTTTGTGTATGATATATATATATATATATATATATATATATATATATATATATATATATATATATATATATACATATATATATAATATAATATATAGATATATATATTTATATCATACACAAATATGTATACATATACATATATGAATATATATATGTATGTATATGTATATACATATATGATACATATATATGTTTGTGTGAATGTTTGCTTATACCGTTTCATACACACACACCTAAAGATTTACTCAGATGTGAATATGTGACACCACCTAAAATGAATACTAGAAAAATTGATTTTATTTTCTTTATTGCTTTCCATGAAACTAATATCTTTAGCAGCATAACAGTTGTCTCTGAAGTTCACTTTGAGTCAACTCCAGAGGGGTAAAGGCCGTTTTCCCATTGCCGTACACAAACGGAATAACGAATGAATCAACCCGGGATAGAACCCAGGGAACTGTGGCATTGCTGTAACCTCGCGAAGGGGAATTGGTGAAATCTATAAAGCAGAGCGAAGAATGCAATGTTTTCTCCCGGTGAGGTACAGTTGCCATTCGGCGATTAAATGGAGGAAATGTTTTTGTTTATGCAAGAGGAGGAGAAACTGAGAGACTTAGAACTGAAGGGTGAGATCCATATACAAGTGATGATATTCTAGCTTCCAGACATAAAAAAAGTTAAGTATTTTCGTATCTTAGTTTAACCAGACCACTGAGCTGATTAGCAGCTCTCCTAGGGCTGTCCCGAAGGATTAGAATCATTTTACGTGGCTAAGAACCAGTTGGTTACCTAGAAACGGGACCTACAGCTTACTGTGCAATCCGAACCACTTTATAGCGAGAAATGAATTTCTATCACCAGAAATAAATTCCTCTTATTCTTCATTGGGCGGTCGGAGATTCGAACTCGCGGCCAGCAGAGTGCTAGCTGAGAACGGAACCCACTCTCCCAACGAGGAACTTTCAAGATAAAAGGGGTGGGGGAATGGCACAGGTGTAATGAATGGGACGCATGAAAAAGTAAGATTGTTCAAAGGAATATAAAGTAATCCTTTAAGTACTATCATTTATTTTGTACTTAGAATTTAGATAACTTTTATATACCTCCTCAAGAAGAAAATACAGAAACGATGAAGTAGGAGGTGGAGAT
This sequence comes from Macrobrachium rosenbergii, assembly GCF_040412425.1. Lineage (NCBI taxonomy): Eukaryota > Metazoa > Arthropoda > Malacostraca > Decapoda > Palaemonidae > Macrobrachium > Macrobrachium rosenbergii. Next base: position 77,464,839 of record NC_089795.1, read on the forward strand.
TAATGAGATGTCTAAAAAAATATTGACACTAACATACGCCAAAAAGGACTAAAAATATTTATAACCTATCATTCTCATGAAAGTTGTTAATAAATTTCATATTTAGGACGCTTATATTGCTGAGTAAAGTAGGGACAGACCCTCCTGAACTCACTTCCTGTGAGGAAAAGGCGTATTTGATATATATATATATATATATATATATATATATATATATATATATATATATATATATATATATATATATATATATATATACAGATAATATAATACCAGATTCACTTTGCCTTTGGAATATATATGTACATGTATATATACTGTATATATAATATATATACAGTATATGTATATATATTATATGAGAAGTCCTATCTTGACCACGTCAGGATTCGAACTTATGCCTTTTTAGTTTGGAAGTAGGGTAACAGACGCCCTAACCACTCAAGTCATCAAGAGAGATATAAATTTACTTTGATTCTGGTGTATAGGTGTACGTATTTCTGTTGAATTCCAGTTCTGTATCTACAGTACAATCGAAATCAAGCCATCACCATGATAGCTGATTAACAATTGGTTTGTAGCACGTGAGAACATGTGTAAATTGTCAGTAATTTTTCACTTAACCGTTTTAAACTTGACTTACGAATCCACAAGTAACCCATTACTATGGAATTCAGTTTATCTTGGGAACATAGGGAACATACTCTATCCGCTCAGCCATCAGTAGAGATTCAAGTTTTTGTCGACAATTCCAACCAAAAGACTTTTTTTGCTGAAAAAAAAAACAATAAAAGAAAATAAGCACAGAATCTGAATTCCACGGAAATATGCATAACAGAGCCATCAGATCACCTGTTTCCAACCCAAAAAGTCATAGGTTCGAATCATGGTCAGGATAGGTGTGCATTCACCTATAATTCTCTTACAGTGTCAGTTATTACCAAAATACACTAAATTCCAGGTTCTTCGGTTATTCGTGTATGTATGTATGTATGTATGTATGTATGTATGTATGGTTGTATAAAGAAAGGCCTCGGTATCACTTAAGTATTTTATACAAAATAAAGGGTGATGGAAGTGAAATTCACGCAGTTGGAACCCAGAGATATTTCTGTAAAAGAGAACATACCTTTCTAAGACCCACATGATAGCTACTGATTGTGTGTAAGAAACAGATGACAACCAGCTATAAATAAAAAAAAAAAGGAACTGAGATTTAGAAGCATACACGACAGAAAACGACAGTCTTGTTGCTCTGAACGCTAGACAACCCGTGCACTTTGTAAAAGACGGGGGAAAAGCCAAGACGGCCATGAATAAACAATGGAAAGCTACGTGACTACGAAAGAGGAATCATGCGGGTAACAGATAAAGGGGAAACAGCAAACAGACACACCTCAGCAGGAAGGGTATGGTCTTCCTCCCCTTTATTGAATTTCGGTTCTCATATTTCTATTGAATTTACCTTTTTATTTCGGACGAGGGGAAAAGTTACATGTGGTCCCTCTCAAAACTGTGACGTCATTGTAGTGGGGGACAGCTGCGGCGGAGGGGAGGGAGATCATATTGTAGGTAAGTAATGAAGTCCGAGGAGAGAGAGAGAGAGAGAGAGAGAGAGAGAGAGAGAGAGAGAGAGAGAGAGAAAGAGAGAGAGATTTAAGCCTTATGAAGGTTCCTAGAAATGGGGAATACAAAAGGTGCGGAAAGTAATGGCTTTTTGGTGGTCTTTCTTTTCTTCACAGACGTCCATATACTTTTCGGGATGAAAGACGAATGAGTGAGCGAAGACCAAGAAAGAAAAATAAATTATGTTGTGTAAAATTACGCTATACAAAAAATCACACTCCTTCGTTTTTAACAGTAATGGCAGCAGCAGAAGTTGTATTAAGTTGTAATAAAAAAACCAAAAGAAGTTTTAGAAAAAACAAAGAAAGAAGTTTTAGAAATTAAAGAAACCAAGCTTGGAAGAGCAAAATTTAAATTCCTCTCAGCCAATAACTCCACTTTTAATTTTGCATGAGAAGACTACGGGATTTGCTTTTTTCTATTCAGACGCTTCCGGGAAGAGTGCCCAGCATCTCCAATTATTTTGGCTGGGCGTCGGGTGAGTTTTTTTTTTTTTTTTTTTTTTTTTGGTGAAGGGGATGGGGAAGGAAGCAGTGAGTGTATAAACGTGATGTATTATCGTGTTAGTTACGGGTGAAGAACTAAGTTTAAGTCCAGTTTTTATTTACGAATTTCTTTGGGAATCTTGCTCGGACTATTTGCTTTCTATCTCATATATATATATATATATATATATATATATATATATATATATATATATATATATATACATCTATTGATACATATACGGAGCCAGTATGAAATGATGAAAGGCAGCAAAGAGGTACTATTTTCGTGTATTTTTTGATACACCTCATCGTACCCTGATGAGGTGTATCAAAAATACACGAAAGCGCTGGGTACTACTGCCTTTCATTATTTCCTACTGGCTCCGGATATACAATTTTCACGTGTTACTTGTGATCGTAATAACATTATATATATATATATATATATATATATATATATATATATATATATATATATATATATATATATTTTTTTTTTTTTTTTTTTTTTTAAATGGAAGCACCTGCCTCTAAATGCACATTTCATAATAAATATACAAATTACTTGTAGCGACTGCTTGCAGTTCCTCGTTGGACTGGTCGGTACCGTTCTCGCCTAGCACTCTGCAGGGCCCGAGTTCGAATCTCCAGCCGGCCAATGAAGAATTAGAGGAATTTATTTCTGGTGATAGAAATTCGTTTCTCGGTATAATGTGGTTCGGATTCCACAATAAGCTGTAGGTCCCGTTGCTAGGTAACCAGTTGGTTCTTAACCACGTGAAATAAGTCTAATCCTTCGGGCCAGCCCTAGGAAAGCTGTTAATCAGCTCAGTGGTCTGGTTAAACTAAGGTATACTTAACTTTTAGCTGAAGCTTGCTTACCTACGACAGCCTTCCAAAAAAAAAATCATGCAAAATATTTGACCATCAAGACGAAGGAATTCATTTAAAGTAAACCCTTTGCAAGAATGAAAAATCCTCTAGATTTCTATTTTCTCAGCACTAAGAAAAGGACTTATACATTTTAATGCGAACTCCTTTGTGTAAATTTGGATTCGAGCATCGAAAGCGTAACTTCAAGTGGACTGGTAACTTGAGTTCTATATGATAACCGTCTCACCGGAAGTTATAGGGATGAACCGTAAGAAAAATGACATACTTGAACTTCATTTCGGTTACATAATAGTGAAAATTTTAGGCAGAATATTCTAAGTGATATCCAGCTCCTTTATAATGTCATTTAATACCATTTTCTGTAAGTAACTGTATTCCATATGTAGACGGACACTTCAGAATAGTAATATTAAAGAATAAGTCCCTAATATTAAAAGGAAAGGATGGCTAGATTTTACGTTCAGAACTGTAAGCCACTATCAATGTAAGAAATAAATACATCATGTTAAACAAACAAGTACTATGATAAAACCTGAGCTTTCAGCAAACAAAGAAGAATTTAAGACATACAGAAAGGGTCTTCATTGACTTTGGGGAGCATCATAATTGGACTTCAGAGAGGATTCATTTGATGTTGACCGTCTTTACAGGGCAGGAAATGAAAAAAAAGACATAAAGGACATTACATTCTTAGTCGGGGAACTCCGCACTGTAGTACAAAATGACGAAACTAAAAACATATTTGGGAAAAGATGGCTTTTCAAACTTAAGACAAAAGTAGTGTTTGTAAACCCATCCATGTACATTATATATATATATATATATATATATATATATATATATATATATATATATATATATATATATATATATATATATACATACACAGTATATCTATCTATTTATATATATATATATATATATATATATATATATATACAGTATATCTATCTATATTATATATATATATATATATATATATTTATAAATATATAATATATATACATACATACACACACACACATAATTATTCGATAAAATGTATGAGAGCGTGTGCGTAATACGCCAATCAATATTGTACTAGCGCACACAAAAGGAAAGTCCACTGATGATAAAAACGTAATGAAAAAATGTATATATTAGAAGGTGACCTTTCGCTAACCACTGCTAGCTTTATCAGACTAAAACGAGACCACTCCGGCGACGCTGTAGCAGATTATTATAGACTACAGTACTTGATCGTCCTTCGTGAAATGTTTTCTTGATCCGTTGATGGTTGTAGATTCTAATTACAATTTGGACGTTTAAAGCAATCATACTTCATCTATCTTTCACGTTTTGAGTTTTATGTCACCGCAATTTTTCCTGGCTTGCAAGCCTTAAAAACAAACTTTTTATTTTTATGAAAACACTTGTTTTCACTACAATGACATCAGGCAGACGTTATATACCATTCTAAACAAACCAAAACTTGAAATTATACATCACCTAGCTTTCGTTAATCCACAAGGAGTTTCCCTTTTTTTTTCATCATCCAAAGTGGAGCTCGCTGTTAAAAAAAATAATTTACCAAACAAGAAATATATCGACTATGAAAAAAATAATTTGCTTGCAGTTTTGTCTAATTACAAAGATCTGGTATGCTACTGACATCCAGACATAAAAGCAATATCCAGAACTATTAGAACTATTAGAACAAATATCAGATCCGACAGTGCAATAGATGAGATGCTATTCATAGACTGAAGATTTTTTTGAGCATCAAATTCAACCAGTGGAATGTTCTTGTTTTATAGATGAATAAATTCTGAGAATTCTATAAGTTTTTTTCTAATTCCAGCTTGTATTACATCGTCACTTTACTGCAAAAGCTTTACATAAATTTCCTGTTCGTTATTTTTATCTTTTATCCGCCAGGATGGACGGTTATCATAAAACGTAAATGCTTTCAATTTGAAAGTGTGGAAACCTTTCTTTTTTTCTCCCTGACTGGTTTCAGTGTTGAAGAATTGGCAGTATTTAAACGTTTTGGATTTTTAAATTGAATTGCTGCAATGACAGAAGCAGGATCACATGACAAAACAAACTTCAGTGGCTGAACTCACTCTGTGTGTGTGTGTGTGTGTGTGTGTGTGTGTGTGTGTGTGTGTGTGTAAACGTCCGGCTGACGTGAGGTTTTTCAGGTTGTTGAATTATTCAATAGGCTGTAGATGGAATACTTTTAAAGAGCTTTGTTTCTATGCAGTCGGGCGTCGGCAGCAATTCCCACTACGCAGTTGCATGCGTTATGGGCGATTTGCTTGTATCTTTTTATTACTGATCAGCTATCCCATTGCAAGACGTTGATTTACTACCACTTAATGTGTATAATTATAGATTCATATCTAACTCTTGTTTTTGTTTTTCCTGACTCCTATAACCTTTCTTCCTCTAAGGGGCAGGTCTATCTCTTCCCTCGAGTTTAAGCAAACCACAAATCTCCTTTTTTCCTTGTTTTCTTAGGTCTGGGCGAGAAAAGGGCACTAACTATCCGTTCCCCACCCCATAATGTTTGTCATTTTAGATCTTGCCAAGAGAACGAGCGAGGGCGGAAATCTTTGTAGGATTTTCGTGACGTTTTACTATAGTCGCCTTATTCCCAAAGGAATAGCATTACTCTTATTAGCATTAGCACTGGAAACTTCTTTCAAAGCCTTGCCACTAAATGTTCAAGATAAATTCAGTGCAAAAAGACATTGCAAATAGTATACAAGCAAACACAAGTTTGAAATCACTGCCAGTGACTAATGCCTCCTCACAGCTGAACGCCGGAACTGGAACGTCATATGCAAGGACAATAACTTTCATATTTTTAAGCTTTAAATACTTATCCTCTCTTCACATATTATATTACTGAATATGCATACTTATTTTTTGCATATTTTAAATTGTGTCGTTTGTTTTAACGTGATTCGTCACTTCTATTGATTTTTGTATTTTTATGACTGATGACTGAACACTGGAACTACGTGCATACAACTGTGCGGCACAGACTGTATAGCGAAACATTTAAAAAAGACACTAGTTTCAATATTTTTAAGGTTTTAAGTGTTTCTTTATTTACATTTCATTTTTCTCTATTAATTATATATTTAAAAAAAATAGGGATGTGGAACTTTTTAGTGGTCTTTTTATATGATGTACATTTCATGACTATATTATTTTATATATTTAAAAAGAACTTTTAAGGATTTGGAACTTTTTATTGGTCTTTTTGGTGGTTGTTGTTGACATTAGTGGAACCTTCAACTGCTCTGTAACTCTTCTGCAACACTGGTATGCCTTTTGAAAACTGAGTATCAAAATACTATTTTCTTAATTGGTTATTTTCTATAGCTTAAAAATCTTTTATGTTTGCCATGCGAGACCCAACTGTAATAACGCCTGCGGCTGTAAACAACGTAATTTGATACTAACTGCTTCACAAATTGAAACTTTCGATTGTATTTCGAGTTTTCATTTCTCTTAAAAGAGAAATAAAAACTAAAAAGGAAACCAATTCTTTCAGTTATCTAGCAAATGTTAGAAGCTTATTTATGGAACGCTGATTATTATGTATTGTCTGACATAAAACGCATGTGATAGTATCACTGTTCTTTACTAGTGTAGGAGAAAGTACAACGTAAAATTTCGTCATCGGAAGAGAATAATAAATATATCTAAAATCAAGCAAGGAAATTAAAACGAATCCTCATATGAGTACAGCATGTTATATATATATATATATATATATATATATATATATATATATATATATATATAAATATATAAATATATATATATATATATATATATATATATATATATATATATATATATATATATATATATATATATATATATATTATATATATATATATATATATATACACATATATATATATATATATATATATATATATATATATATATATATATATATATATATATATTATATATATATGTATTACACACATTATACACACACACACACACACACATATATATATATATATATATATATATATATATATATATATATATATATATATATATATATATATATATATATGTGTGTGTGTGTGTGTGTGTGTGTGCATATGCATTTGTTTGTATGCACAGAATGTCAATGTGATACATTAAAAAAAAAATCATATTCCTTTCCAGTTTCATTGTAATCATTGAAGGGTCTTTCATCTTTCGTCGATCTTTGGGAATATCTGAATGCCTTCTCGCTGGCCCTTTGAAATGACTGAAGACCTGCTTTACCGTTAGAATTACTCCATTAATATTTAGGTATTTATTCTGGAGATAATTTAATCGTAGCCGGTGCGGTGGATCTTTGTAAAGGCTTATGATTCTACATATATTTTTATGAAGGCAATTTATCCAGAGACAGTTTGGCAATACACTAGCATAGGTAATGTTTAGTGATATACATTCTGCCTATATTTTACATGACAAAGGCGTGACAGTTTAAGCAGTATGTTAGTATGTGCAAAATGTCTGTTTATTGTAGGTCTATAGTTCCGAGAAAATATCATTTCATTGTGGGACTGCAGTTTGTGAGGAATATAATTTTTACAGGTCTGTAGTTTGTGGGAAATGTCAGATTATTGAAGGTCTGACTATGAGAGAGAGAGAGAGAGAGAGAGAGAGAGAGAGAGAGAGAGAGAGAGAGAGAGAGAGAGGGGTGAGACTGGTTAAGTAAGGAAAAGAAATCTGCAATAATAATATTGCGCTTTTTAGTAAGATCCTAAAGGTCACAACTCATCTTATCTTAAATAAACTGCATTATGGTAACATAAAGAACAAAATCGTCAGTAATACAGATATATGGGCTCATAACCTTTAAGAGTCCATTAAGAACCATTGAAAAGGAAAACTTCATCTTGAAACAAAGGTGAAAATGAGACGCAGAAACGAACAGACAAACAAACAAAAAATAGTCAGAATAACAAAATACAAAGCCACTCATGACTGTAGCAGTCCTGAGAGAAAGGACTTGTAAACAAAGACCAAGTACCTGTCATCAGAGACAAGCGGAAGTCTGAGCCAAGGTACATTTTAGGCCTCGCGGGATAAAGCAACAGAGAGAGAGAGAGAGAGAGAGAGAGAGAGAGAGAGAGAGAGAGAGAAAGGGCGGGGGGTCGTTGTTAAGAGATGTTTCCTTGACAGCTCATTTTTTTTCTGCTCGTGTTTGCCCCTCCCATTATCTGTTATAAGGTGAGGGCTCTAGATTACTGTGAATTTCAGTGAATTTGAACAATTTGTCCAAAACGGGGAGAAATCGTTGAGTGGGCAATTAGGTCGTGCCAGAGAACTCGTTATTGATATCCAGCGCCAATATTTTTGTACTTGACCAGGTATGTGCAAATGCAATAGCTCTTGTTAGTTCAGTATTTCGCTCTGCGTAATTGTTGACTTGAAATCTGCGATCGTACCGGAATCGAAATGATGAGAAAACATTGAAAATTCTTTTTTTTTGCAAAATTTTTCCAAGCTACTTCCTCAGCAACTTAAAAGATTTTTTGTAAGGTTTCAGTTAGAGTTTCTGTAACATAAATGGCAAAAAACAGTAAATTTGATTATTTTACACCGTTTGGGCCTTCTTGCAGAGTAAGCGGATGTTTAATTGGAAGTAAAAGTCTTCAGGTTGTGGATGATTGCAGTGGTTCATCGCAGTCACACAAACTAATTGTGGCATTATTCGTATTTGTTTCGCACAAAATATGTAGATAGAATGGCAATAACTTTAGAAAACTAAAATCTCTCAAAAAGTAGCTTCTTGTAACGTTCTAGCCCTTTCTCCTCTAAGTTACGTCTCATCTTATCTTTCTCTTCGTTCAGAATATCGATATAAAGTTGACAAAAATTTAGCAAGTGTATCTTCAGTTTTAAAATGATTGGGGTATGATTCCCCCTTTCTAATTAGTGAACCTGATACTTGAGTTCGATCTAAATGTTTTACCCAGCAGGATTCATATATCGTTAAGTATTTTCGCTTTCATTTACCTCAGGGTCATAAATATGTGCAAGCCGGGAACCCGTGTAAAAATTTCTGACCTTGATTTTGCTTGGTCGGAAAGCAGACGTTTGTCCAAAATCGATTATAACGTCATTTAGAAACAAATCTTCCAGCGGCCTTGTAAACTCACACCCATTAATGATAAGGCAAAATTTGTGACGTGACTGAAAAGATCTGCCCTTTAGTGGCTTTCCCGAACGCTAAACATTATGCCTTTGAAGTTATTAACTTTCTAATATATATATATATATATATATATATATATATATATATATATATATATATATATATATATATATATATATATATATATTAAAGTTGTGTTCCCCTTATGCATTTCGTTGCCCATTCCTGTACGTTCATCCCTTATATTTCACTTTCTCTTCATAAAATGCTCACATCATTGCATCCCCCTTCACGATCAATCCTTCATCCTGGCCAGCTCCATAAAGGAATGATGATTTCCTTCCGAGCTGAGTTTTAAAAAGGATGATCCTTTTGAAACACCATAAGGCCATCTTCGACGTATCCTCCTGAACCGCTACGTTCTCCATTAAAAAGTCCCTTCTGTTGCCTTTGTCTGAAATGCAGAGCATTTCTTAAATATTGGGTGCAGGAAGAATTAGATACTTTCAGAATATGACTATGTTTGTAGGACTTCAGAGTGCAAGTTGATTTTGCTTTTATAACAGGATTCGTAGCAAATGTTATTCGTTTGCATTGTGTCATCAGATTCCTGAGCAAATATTTAGAATTATTTTTTACATTTAAAGTGCCCCTTCTTTCCGTATATTTTTACAAATGTCATTTATGTTGTATGGGAATCGTAGTATTTTCTTTCTTCTATGAGTTTATTTTATTAAAATACTGACACATGGGCCATAATCTGTAGGCTTTTCCTTTTTGTTAAATCTTTGTTTCATTCAGTTGCTTTGAGACGTTAGCTGGCACCTGTCACAAGTTGTAAGGCTAATATACAGACGGGTAATCTTCAATAACTATTCATCATCACTTTTTTATATAATTAACATTCCCCAGTTATCATTACTCTCATGAAATTTAAGTTTATTCGGTGTTAACAAGTATCACGCTAATTCTATCCAGTCCTTTATTTTCAAAAATTCAAAAATGTATCATTAACATTCAATTGCCAATATCTCGATCCATACCGATTCGTTATTTTACCTGAAATAGTAATTAGTTCATTATTTTTAAATTTGGACCCCATTGACCCTCACTGAGATTGAAGCAGGCATCAAGCTTAATGGTTATTACTGACTCATAATTGTCCATTACAAAGCTCATTAACATCTCTCACTCTCCACACATGTGTTTGTTTGTATGCGCGCGTGCTGAGATGCTTACCCTTCACACTTTATATGTATAATGTATATATATATATGTACATGTATGTATGTGTCTATATATGTACATATGTATATACTTACATACATTATATATTTTATATATATATATATATATATATATATATATATATATATATATATATATATATATATATATATATATATCAACTCAGAGTATGGTGTAGGGAAGAGCCGAACCCACTGTCCGCCTCTAGAAGCTGCATTCAGCTGAGTAGGCGTCTTGGCTGAGTGGTGCAATACTCGGCTCACATTTGCTAGGACCGTACATCGCTCCCTGCTTGCCGCCCACTAGTTCACCCAGCTATAAAGGGGTATCAGCTTCAGCCTCATCTTTAAAGACTTTACCGAGAAACCATAATAGGGTGTGGATGTCTGCTTCTGTCAGAGATTTGTCTCTTTTAGATAGAGCGGTTCGTGATGGTAGGTTTCTGTTTCCTAACACTGTCAGTTATGACAGACCATCGACGGATGGTCTCTTGTTTGTCAGTTTTTCATAAGTTGTGTTCTAACAGAGAACTTTCGCTGTCACAATTGATCCTTGATCCTCTCATCCTGCCAAGCGCGACCAGATTTGCTTCCAGACGTCTTCAGTCCCTCACGCCGTTGGACTCTGGAACAGTCTCTCTAAGGATATAGTTTAATCAGAACCTTGAAAGTTCAAGCGAAGATGGAATGCATCACTACCCTAAAACAGTTCACCATGTATTTTACAATTTATTTATATTTCTATCTATTTGTTTATTAATTTATTGATGTAACCTTATTTCTTTTCTAGTCACTGATCTGTACTTTCTGTATTTCCTATTAGCTTCAGTCACCTCTTTCAGATGACTATTATATAACCTATACGCGTATATGTATATAATGTACATTACTTAGACCTGTTATTTTGACGGTTTGCCTATGCATTGAGATATATATATATATATATATATATATATATATATATATATATATATATATATATATATATATATATATATATATATATATATATATATATATTATCAATGTATCAAACCGTCAAAAGAACAGAAAGTATCCAAGTAATATATATATATATATATATATATATATATATATTACATATATATATATATATATATATATATATATATATATATATATACATATATATATTTATATATAGCCATCTGAAAGAAATTACAGTTTTGATAATTGGAAATACAGAAAGAATAGATCAGTGTTTAGGAAAGAAAACAAGTTAAATTAATAAATTGATAAACAAATAGATAAAAATACAGATAAATTAATAAAATACAAGGTGAATTGTTTTAGGGTAGTTATGAATTGCATCTGTGATTGAGCTTTTAAGGTTCTAATTGCACGACACACACACAGATACACGCACATATATATGTATGTATGTATGTATGTATGTATGTATGTATGTATATGTATACACTGTGACATGTTTGTTTGTATATTTCTTTGATCACCTGCGAAATATGGCAAGCGTTCCAGTCCATTCTGAGGCCTCAAAGATACCCCCAGCTTTAAGGGAGACTTCTATTGTTTTAAATTATTGCAGCCGTTGTAGTTTCTTATAAAAGATTTTCTGCTCACCTAAATATCTCGTTTACTTTTTCTCGAGTCATTTCCTCCGCTAATTAGTCTTTTGATAGCTAATTCTTTCTTGAATGAAAGATTTATTTTCTAGGTATCAGTCCTTTGACGGCTTATTTTTTGAAAACTCGTGGGGATTTTAATATGAAAATGTGTTGAAACAATTCTGTTTCAGGAGTGAACGCACTTATTCCATTTTCTGCTAGATGAGGTCATAGAACTCCATAAGAATCCTCGATTGGCCTTCCGTCTAGAATTTTGTGAGCCTGATTGTACTTTCTGTGAGATTAGGTACGCTGTTATCCCTTGTATAGCTTGGCTGCAATGGGCATTAGGCGAAAATTATTAGGCACTGGGACATCGAAGTCCTGCATATTGAACTGACTGCGCTTTCTGGTGAAGCAGGGGGAGTTGTGGGGGTGTGTTTCTGTTTCCACATACTGTTTTGTATGATCTTAATTTTGCTTTTTTCATAAGTTTTTATATGTGTAATTTTCACTAGTATATCACGAGCAAATTCATAAGTTTTGTATAATCTTGATTTGACATTTATCATAAATTTTCCCCCACTAGAATCCTCTTGGAAATTTTATGAGCGCAATTTTCATTGATATATCATAAATTAACCAAGGGCAAATTCTTAAGGCAATTCCTTTTAAGCTGAAGGTTTCGGATTTATTAAGGTGAAATTGCTTCAGCCTTGCCTCTTTTCGGGGTCCTTTTTAAAGTTTTCCGACCCTCAAACTTTTCTCCAGGCTGTATTGCATTAACCCAATTTCATCAACGCAAGTTTCCAATCTAATTAAGGGTCGGTCTCTCTCCTGGACCCCAGCATCCAGAAAATGTCAAGGTACATTCTTGTCAGTTAGCTATTTAAATTAGAATTAATCTCTCTAGTTTTTTCACTTTCTTATTTTTCATTTATTTTTGAATGAACCGTTTCTTTCAGAGAATGGTAAAGGAAATACGAACTGAGTAAACAATAGGTATAATCGAATAGAGGTCGGTTAGATTTTTCTTCAGACGTCTAAATACAGGAAATAAGTCTTCTCTCTCTCTCTCTCTCTCTCTCTCTCTCTCTCTCTCTCTCTCTCTCTCTCTCTCTCTCTCATAGTGGGGTAAGAGGCTTATGTCTCCGCGTTAAAATGGGGACCAAAAGCCAAGCGCTCTTAGTGATTTATGCACACTGCCCTCCATCTGCCTTCATACCAAAAGCATTTTAAATGCCCTATGGAAAGCACACTACCAATTTCGGAAGTTTGAATTCTCGGATTTATTGATATCTCTCCTTCATAAAAGCCCTCGGGCACGAACTCATCAGCCAAGACAGCAGCCGAGGGAAGCAGATGATCTTTCTACAACCCCGCAGTTATTGACACTTCCTCCAAAGGTTACGTCCGCGTGGTAAAAAAAAAAATTAGGCCTATGAAACTTCCTACTTTAATAAGAAAGGAGGTAATGTTGTGGAGACGGTACGATGAATTCTTCATTGGTCACGTGATCTATGATAGGCCTAAGGGAGGTGAAAATGACATCAGGGTTTCCCGCTGCTATTAGTAACAAATAATACGAACTCCCTGCGAAGATCTGGACCAACAGTATTTGTTTGTCTTCGTGTGGATAGGCCTACAGAGGCAACACAAAAATGAGAGGAGATTTGGTTAATTCTTCGTGGTAACAAAGAATGAGTGTGGGGATAAGATAGGAAACAGGGCGATGTGCTTGAAGGAGCAAGACTGGAAAGGACAGGGAGCCTCAGAGGAAACAGAGCTTCACATGAACATTTAGTATCATGTTTTATTTGTTCATGTTTCCTGTAATTATAGACTTTCATATATACAATTAATAAGACTGCTAATGAGAAGTGGCCGTACACTACTAGTTAATTAGGTATTTTTATTACGCATAGCATGATAATTAAACAACTCAGATATGCGAGCAGCCATTTTCAATTTTGCTGGGTGGCTGACGTTCACCTTATACTACAGTATTTTTGCAGCGGTTGCAGATTTAAATTTTCCTCTCTCAACTTTACTAAATGGATAATTAATTGCCTCTTGTAATATTCAGCCGTGACTCTTAGTTTTGTAACGTAGGGCATATTTTAGCTACTAGAACGTGAGAGAGGAAATAGATTATTCATTAATATAAAGTGCGTTACAGTACAGATCTGTGGCATATGCAGGAGAAAAATATAATAAATATTAAAAATATTTTTAAATCATCCAGTGACAATAATGATCGCGTGGTAAACGTAAAATGTCCCTTTGCTTGTGTGAGGGAGAGAGGGCAGATTATATGCTGACATAATAGAGTTGGATAACTTGAAGTTGAGAAGGATATCACAAAAAAAAACAATAGGACTGCTGGTGACGAAATTGAGTCAAAATCAAGCCATTAGATGCAATAAAATAGCTGTAATCCCATCAGCTAGTCTACAGCTAAATAGACTGGAGGCAGACTTGCACGCCTAAGCTTATGCAGGTTTTACTTAACGGGTGCCAACTACGTCCTGTTTGTTAGTTTGGTTAAATCAATTTTTGCCAAAGTTATTTGAAACAGATCTTTGAATTTTACTGGTTACTAGATTAGTGGCGATTCCTATCATGACTGAAACTTAGTTAGGAATGAGAGGAACTGTAAGGCCGAGAATATTCCACAAAGTTTGTCTAAGTATAGATAGCAATAAAAGCAACTGAATTTTTTTTTTCTGAAAATATTACAAATGCTAAAACTGGACACATGCCAATTTGGATCATGAATTTCCCCAATCGGAAAATAGCATTCCTGTTGATACAACAATTCATATTAATGAAATGCCTCTCCCGTTGTACATACTCAATTTTGTGCTTAAAACAAATATCATGTAAAAAAAAAAAGGAATAGAATTTTTAATTTTATTATTACAGGCGTCAAAATAAAAGTATTGTGAATACTAAGAGATTAGAAATGGTATGTTCTCATTAACTTAGTTGAAAAGGGCAATATCGCAGTGAAAAGCGCAACTGAGATATCACTTATCTTCCTAAAGGCATATTGATCTTTTCAACTTTTAAATATTTGTCTTTTATCTGCCCGAAGATCATAATGATAATATTATTAAAGAAGTGAGCAAAAGCGAACTCCACACCGACTACAAACGAACACAAACACATTGCAGAATTTTCAGAGCAGAGACGAGAGTGAGGAAACGAAGATAGCAAGTGAAACTGAAGCGAAACTGAAGCGTTTCCGTGGAATCAATGACAGCCAATTGGCTTACATAAAAGCCATTTGCCATAATAGGATATGCAAGAACCAGAGAGGTGATGCTAATTCTTTAAAGGTATTTGCAGACTTGCTCGCCCTCCATTAGGAAACGGAATAATTGATACTTCCCCAGAGATTAAGCCCTCTTAACGATGCCGGCCACTTGGAAGTATATAAACAAAGGGAATGAATTGTAAATTAACAGTGGGGAAAGAGATCGTCCATTTTGCTTTAATTGGACAGACATGCGAATTGGTTTTCACATTCAGTAAAGATCAGACATTCTCTCTCTCTCTCTCTCTCTCTCTCTCTCTCTCTCTCTCTCTCTCTCTCTCTCTCTCTAGTACGTAAATTTAAATGAAATTTTAATATGCACTTATTCTGAGCTCACCTTTTGAGAATAAAATTCCCAGATGAACGGCAAAATCCAAACACAAATTGATGAGTCATAGTTGGGTATCACCCAGGGTTCATATGTTATTCATGCCTTATATATATATATATATATATATATATATATATATATATATATATATATATATATATATATATATATATATATATATATATTATTATATATATATATATATATATATATATATATATAATATATATGTGTGTGTGTGTGTGTGTATATGTATATGTATATGTATATATCTAAAATTCTAGTTACAACTTGCGACTAGAAAGACTGAACCATTGATTAATAGTTTAGACTTAAAGCCAATAGGCAATAGACGCATATTCAAATATTTCTGTTAACGAAGCTGAGAACATAAAAATGTCAGAGGTCTGATCTTTTTAGATATTGAATCGCACTTTCATAAACTATTCGCGATAAGAATGAAACGCCCGAGGAGTTATAACCGAAATCAATACGAATTCCGCATTAAACTTCGTAAAAACGACGGAAAGAAACAATAAAAGAGCAGGCCTCATCCGCTTATCTAATCTCGTCTAACCCCTCATTCCCCTCAGTTTTTCCCCTCTCCCCCACATGGCTTCGTTTTATCTGAGGTAGCCCACCACGCCCTCTCCCTTCTCCAAACCCCTCCCCCCCCCCTCCATCTCATGCTGGAGGACTGCAGTGCTAAATCCCACGAGATTTAAAACTTATCTCGGGACGTGATGCCAGCACCGTAGGCCTAGGGAGGAAATAAATGGGTCGCTGATTCATAGGCCAAAGCGTAATTTCCTCCGATTTATTCCGGTTTCAGATATCGAATTGCTTTCCAAGGCACCTCTCTATTTTATGGTGGGAGATAGTGTAGGCATAAGAACGAGGAGCCATCTGCTGACTTAGCTTCGTATTAATGGAACGGGTTACTTCGTGCCAGGATTCTCTTAAATTGTTGTCTAAATTGGCTCTTCCCCATGCAGCGTCTTGAAAGCGGAGACATAAAGAAGGGAAATCTTATTCTGATCTTAGAAGTGAATGCTAGTTTTTCAGTAGCAGAGTAACTCTTTTCATCTTGTGCAGTCCCCTGTGCGAAGGTGTGATTATATGCTGAAAAAAAAAAAAAGTGAAGTGACACTTAAGCGAAGCGTTTGATCTGCCTGAGTCAGTTGATTTGTTAGTTCTTTTAAATGGCTTTTTCATTTGCCTCTCATACATATTCATGCACACATATGTGCATGACAACGTAAACATCAAATGATAACTTGCATTGAATATCATTAGTGTCATGAAAAGTGTCTTTTTTTTAAATTTACGGTTTTTTCCGATGCTAAGACCGGTGAAGAACTCTGTCCTTGATAATTAATTAATTAATCAATGTATTTACTAATTCATCTATTTATCTATTTATTTATTTATTTATTTAATTATTTGTGACGTACGTGAACAAATATTCTGTGCATTTAATGCACTGCCTGAGGATTTATCTCTGCATATGTCTACCACTTTTGTCTCGCACCCATCGTCTGTCGTTCGCTATCTAACTTGAATACATTTTTCTTCGGTTATCACTCCGACCCTAAGTACGCATCTTAATGAGACCCTATAATTAAGTCAAGTCAGCTGCTTCGAAGGCGTAGTATCTACTCATTGCTCATTCTATTATTCCTTCCAGTTGTTCTGTTTGATTTCAGATTCTGTCTTCTATTAATGCTTATGGGTATTCAGTGTAATGAAAGACTGGAGAACCCAAATAAAATATAATTAAAATGAGGTGCTAAACATATACATATGTATCATACTTTTACCAATTATCGCAGTTGTTAATAAGACCTACCACCTTCGCTAATTTAGGTAATTTTTCTTATTCTCAGAAGAACTGATAGTTGTCTGTTATTTTGTCCTGAAAGGGAGAGCCATTTCTTTTTCCAAGCAGCCAAATAACGTCAGTTTTTCGAGGTTACTCTATTTGGTAGCATTTTTCTTAACTTGTATACTATAAGTCTCTCTCCCTCTCTCTCTCTCTATCTTTCGGTTTTCCTTGGTTGCTGTAACATCCACTCTTGAACCTTTGGAGTTTGTTTCTTCACATTTTTTCTTTTCCCTTAGGCTGTGGGTTACTAAAGAACATTTCGATCATCATTAACGAGAACAAAATAAAATCTTATTTGTTGATAAATGATTGAGTAGGACATACTGTTAAGAATGGTAGAAAGCAATAATTTTTTTAGTGATGTTCGTCATTGTGCACTATAACTGACTCAGTCCCGTGGATCAAAGGGTAATTCAAATCTTAAGATTACTTTAGTTTAGAAATCCATTCATTCCAGTGAATAGGCCGCAGCTGATTAGGTTTTGTCTTAATCTTCGCATAACATATGCAGAAGTTTAAAAAAATATATACACAATAATATTGATAATGTAGCTTCTTTTATGTGATTTCTCACTGTAAGAGGTTGTGTTATACCCGCATACACACACACATACACTCTCACTTGTGTATACACAAATACATTATATATATACACTGTACATATGTATATGTGTGTGTTTGTGTGTACATTATATATATATAATATACACATATATAATATATATATACATATATATATTCACGTGTGTAAGGGGTTCTATGTGTAACTGTGTGTATAAGTACGCATATAAGTGTGTGAATCTAAATACATATTTACTCGCATGTTTCCTCTATCCACTCATCCTTCTTTTTTTTCAGTAGGAGAGAGAACTCAAGAGGTGTCACAATATATTGGCAGCCTCCCCTCTTTCCTCTTGTTTGACGTTGGGGTCCTAAAACATCAACATTGGGTCATTCTCCCCAGGGCAGGGACGAGAGACAAAACTCCCTCACTTCTTTTAAGCCGTTTTTTCTCGTTGAATATTCACTGTGTATCAATTCTTGGGATTAAGGCATATATAAATGTATATATATATATATATATATATATATATATATATATATATATATATATATATATATATATATATATATATATATATCAAGGGACATCCAGGGAGAAAAGACATCAGTTCACATAATCACAGTTTATTGAGGCTTACAGCTATATGACGTATTAGATAAATATGTATATATATGTATGTGTATATGTATATATATGTGTGTGTGTTTGTGTATGTATGTATAGATGTGTGTGTGTGGGTATGTGTTTATGTATGTATGCAGATACAACAGCTAAATATGAGAAGGATTTTTGAAAAAAAGGCAAAGGGATACATAATTCATGAAGGAACACCTTTTCAAAAGAAAAGTAACCCATGTCAGGGAGTTACCATTGCACTTCCAGACGATGTCTTCCAGAATGGATGATGTGGATGAGTCCATTATGGAAGCGGCTTGCATCATGTAGTGTACACTAGACATCCACAACGTTTCCAGAACATGCAGTGCCACTAAGTGATTAACAAAGGCTTCATTCCCCACCATTAATTACGCAGCGAACGTCTCTCTCTCTTGCTTCTGGTGATTCATTTGCTCGAGTTCGGTTTGAAGGTGATCTTGTCTTCTGAGGTCCGTCGCCTTCAGCTTATGCGGTGATTTGGTGGGAAAATGGACGGATGACATGGTATGCTCGTTGGGTGTAGTGTGATAATACTTTGATTTTGGTATTCGAGGTTAGAATAACTGGTCTCTGGCTAAAAAAGAAATTCTGTCAACTTGTCCTTAAGTCAGTCTATAAATTTGGTGTTGGTTGATGCAAGAGCCTCGTCAGATGAGTCTCGATTACAGCAAAGGATATCTTGTGTAGGGACTCTTTACATTATGTTGAAGGAAAATTTTGAAAAATGAATTTTTTTCACTGGCTTTCGACTGAAAATGCTATTTCGGCCTTCCATATGGAAACCATTCCACTTATTGTCTTGTGGAAAAGCCCGTTTACTCATTCTGGTTGTTGACCAAAGCCTGTATTTATCTTTTATTGCATTCTGCTTTGATCCATTAGAGCCTCTGCGGCGTTACTTCTTTGGATTTCATTCACGTATGATTAAGGGCTGAATGCTTTTCTTGGAATTTCTTGCCTATATTTCATCATGATATTTTGTAAGTTCAAAGATCAATGGAACGGACAACCTAATACTATTTTCTAGCCCAGGGTCGAATAAAACAAGAAATGAATGAAGCAAAATAAAGGTAGGGCTTAACCGTGAAAAAAGTGATAGTCATACATCTTAAGGGGGAGAATGGTTGTAAGAAACTGAGAAAAATAAATGAAGCTAAAATTCCAGTCGCTTTAGATCTCTGTAGCGTAAATATGGAAAGAGTTTTTTCTCTGTTCTGTTGCTTAATGTTTTCAGATAAATATACCGTCGCCGCCGCAACAGAAGAATATTGAAAGGGTAGCTCAATATAGTTAAGAGGCTACAGAGAACGAATTCACTGAGTAAAGAGTTCCTATTATTTCTGAACTCGACTGTAACCTAAATGTTTCAGAATTCCTAAATGTCAAAGAGAATAGAATTGCATGCTGCTGGATTATTTTACATTTTATTTCTGCATATCAAACGTTATAAAACCTAAGAATGTTAACATCTTTAAAGTCGTTCAGTGAACAGTGCATTTGTGGATGACAAGCAATAGCTTATTATTATCTATAACTTCCTTGGGCAGGATGAGAATTGTATCAGTATTTCTCATTGTTCTCATCAATTTTGGATTTCATTGTCGAATCACCATGCATATTTAACAGAAATGAAATGCATAATTTCTGGATGAAAGTTCTGTACAGTTGATGGTAAATTCCCTAATTCATACAACTAAAAAACACAAGTGAAGAAACTTAGAACTCCAAAAAGTCGGCGTAATGTTGTAAGCGATTCATCATTCAGCCAACCGAGTTTTTTTTATTTTTATTTGTTTTTTTGCGTTGTTTCTCAAAGGTTGGGGGGAAATTTCATTTCCGAAATATGAAGGATAAAATTTTAGCCATCAAACGTTAAAGAAAGCGATCTAACGAAACGGTGCTGTAAGTAGAACTTTAATTAAATTCTCCGAGGAATTTTTTGCTGGAGACATTTTCCTTCTGTCTCAGAAATCTTTTCTCTCTCTCTCTCTCTCTCTCTCTCTCTCTCTCTCTCTCTCCGTGTTTGTATGCTGTTGTTTCTTCGTGCGAGGACCCTAAAGAGGAGGCCCTCACTCGATAGCTCTGGAGGCAGTAACTGTGAAAAGCGAGATAGGGAACTCTGGTCTGCCATGTGGTAGGTTTTGATGTAAAAGTTCAAATAAAATAAAAATGAAGTTGATAGGGTGAATAACAGTAGGTGGCTCTAAAATGTCTAAATGTAAAAAACAAGAAAGCGGAAAACACAATGAAGTTAGAACTGATGAAGATATCTAAACAGAATTCCAGTAGAGACAGATGAAAGTAGATAAAACAGAAAATAAAGATTGTGAATTTAACATTTGGTAAGTGGGGTTTCAAATTGGCGACAGTTTCCAAAAGGTAATAAAAAGAAAATGTAATGATTGTGGAATGCAACAGTTATACTGAACTTCACTTGGAAAAGAAATAATGTCGAAGAGACACATTAGTTGTTACATATAAACAATGATATTTAGCTTTTCTGCTTTTTCACAACTTTATGGAAATACTTATCACTGCAAGTTTAGTTAAGACTGGGAAAGAAATGAAGGTGATTTTACCTTCAGTGACAGGATTCGAGCCTACGAGCGAGTAGTTCCAGGGAGGACGCTCTAAAAAACTTGAAACAAAGAAAACTTGTGCCTCGTCCAGACATACCTTACACACCCTGGTCAGCCATTCGGTAACACTTAATATACTGTCTGTTCTTAGTGTCCTTCCATTCTTCAGCCTCTGTGCTTCCATCCTCATTTCCTTAACAATTATTTCCACGAAAACTGTCAAACTTAAACTATGCCCTTCCAGTCTTGCATCAGTCACCGCTGCACTGCCTCCCTTCTGTCCTCCAAATTTAACAAATATTTGAAATAGTCACTCCACCGAGCTAGGACAATATTCTCTTTGACAGCATCTCTCCATTTGCATACAAATCATCGAGCTAGGACAGCAATCTCTTCTGACAGCATCTATCCGTTTGCATATAAAACATCGAGCTAAGACAGCATTCTCATTTGACAGAAAAACATCTCTCCATTTGCGTATAAAACATCGAGCTTTAGACAGTATCTCTTTGACAGCATCTCTCCATTTGCGTATAAAACATCGATCTTTGACAGCATCTCTCCATTTGCATAGAAAACATCGAGCTTGACAGCATTTGCGTATCTCTTTGACAGCATCTCTCCATTTGCGTATAAAACATAGGAGCGACAGCTTTGACAGCATCTCTCCATTTGCATAGAAAAACATCGAGCTGACAGCATCTCTATTTGCGCATTCTCTTTGGACAGCATCTCTCCATTTGCGTATAAAAACATCGAGCTAGGACTGCATTCTCTTTGACAGCATCTCTCCATTTGCATAGAAAACATCGAGCTTTGACAGCATCTCTCTATTTGCGTATAAAACATCGAGCTAAGACAGCATTCTCTTTGACAGCATCTCTCCATTTGCGTATAAAACATCGAGCTAGGACAGCATTCTCTTTGACAGCATCTCTCCATTTGCATAGAAAACATCGAGCTTTGACAGCATCTCTCTATTTGCGTATAAAACATCGAGCTAGGACAGCAATCTCTTCTGACAGCATCTATCCGTTTGCATATAAAAACATCTCTTTGACAGCATTCTCCATTTCATAGAAAACCAGCTTTGCAGCATTCCCATTTGCGTATAAAACATCGAGCTAGGACTGCATTCTCTTTGACAGCATCTCTCCATTTTGACAGCATCTCTATTTGCGTATAAAAATCGAGCTCGATTGTCTTTGACAGCATAAAACATCGAGCTCAGCATTCTCTTTGACAGCATCTCTCCGTATAGAAAACATCGATCGAGCTCGGGAGCTAGGACAGCATTCTCTTTGACAGCATCTCTCCATTTGCGTATAAAACATCGAGCTAAGGACAGCATTCTCTTTGACAGCATCTCTCCATTTGCATAAAACATCGAGCTTTGACAGCATCTCCTGTTTGCGTAAAACATCGAGCTAGACCAGCAATCTCTTCTGACAGCATCATCCACGGCATTATAAAACATCGAGCTAAGACAGCACTTTGACAGCATCTCTCCATTTGCATAGAAAACATCTGTTTTTGACAGCATCTCTCTATTTGCATATAAAACATCGAGCTAGGACGGTACTTTGACAGCATCTCTCATTTTGCATAGAAAACATCGAGCTTTGACAGCATCTCACTCTATTTGTATAAAACATCGAGCTAGAGACAGCATTGTCTTTGACAGCATCTCCATTTTGCGTATAAAACATCGAGTTTAGACAGCACATTTCTTTGACAGCATCTCTCCATTTGCATAGAAAACATCGAGCTTTGACAGCATCTCTCTATTTGCGTATAAAACATCGAGCTAGGACAGCATTCTTTGACAGCATCTCTCCATGTGTATAAAACATCGAGCTAGGACAGCATTCTCTTTGACAGCATCTCTCCATTTGCATAGAAAACATCGAGCTTTGACAGCATCTCTCTATTTGCGTATAAAACATCGAGCTAGGACAGCATTCTCTTTGACAGCATCTCTCCATTTGCGTATAAAACATCGAGCTAGGACAGCATTCTCTTTGACAGCATCTCTCCATTTGCATAGAAAACATCGAGCTTTGACAGCATCTCTCTATTTGCGTATAAAACATCGAGCTAAGACAGCATTCTCTTTGACCATCTGCATTTAGAAAACATCGAGCTTTGACAGCATCTCTCTATTTGCGTATAAAACATCGAGCTAAGACAGCATTCTCTTTGACAGCATCTCTCCATTTGCGTATAAAACATCGAGCTAGGACAGCATTCTCTTCGGTCAGCATTTCTACATTTCCATTCTTTATTTTGGGATTCATTTGCTCATTAATCCTTCTGCATTTACTTCCATGAAGAAAATCTTCCTAACTTTCATACAGTCCTTTCTCACCTTATGCCCCTTTTTCTGTTGCATTCCTTCTTTGTGTCCCCCAGCTTCGTCTTGACCAACTTATCCGTCCTCCTTGCCTTCTGTGTTGCAGTTGTACCCAGAATAATCTAATTTCGCCCCTCCACTGATGTCATTTCATCCCACCAATCACTGCTTTAATTCCCTCTTCACAACCTCCTAAAACACAAAGGCTCCCTGTTGTCTCTATGACCCCATCTCTGAAGTTTACACGCTACATATACTTCCACTTTTTTGTCTTTAATCCAAAACCATTTTTCATTAATTTCATCCTTATATGCCTCTATGCTGTCTGTTTCTAACTAAACTCATTTGTCATAATTATCACTACAGTTGCTTCTTCATCCTTTTATCTCACATATATATATATATATATATATATATATATATATATATATATATATATATATATATATATATATATATATATATATGTGTGTGTGTGTGTGTGTGTGTATATATATATATATATATATATATATATCTATATATATATATATATATATATATATATGATATATGAAAAGTGTAGGACGGAGAAAACTATCCAATATTTCAAGCCGTTAGGAAAGATAAATCTCCTTTGTATCACCGGTTCGTTTTTGGAGTCTATAGTTCCGTAGGATTAGAGAAATGGGAAATGCCCCTTCTCATTTGTGAAGTAGACGTAAAGGATAAACTCTCGTTAGCCTTTTCCACAAGCATCTTCATCAACGAGATTGAATCTTAGACAACCTTTGGTCTGCCTTCACATCTCCAGATAGTTTTCTATTGGAGTTTCTTTTCTTTGGGTATTGTTTAGAGCGCTGTTCCGTCCCCAGTTGAACGAGAGAGTCTTCCTTCAATCAAGCGGTCACATCGTCACCTGTGGGACGACAGCGTCCCGCAATTGCTCACTGGAGATGAATAATAATCGGGTTGCTCGGCTGGGTGACTCTTCCCAGTGACAGGCTCTGATGTTCCCTCTATTTTGCTGGTTTTCCCAAGTCACAGAATCTCCCTTTTTGAAGGGGCCGGTTGAGACAAACTTTTTGTTTTCTGTAAAGAAAACTACTGAGATGGTTTTTGTCTATGTCCGTCCGCACTTTTCTGTCTGCCTCAGATCTTAAAACTACTGAGTTGAGGGCTGCAAATTGGTATGTTTGGTCAATCCACCCTCCCAGTCATCAAACATACCAAATTGCAGCCTCAGCTCAAGTAGTTTTTTTTTTATTTTATTTAAGACTAATGTTAGCCATGATCGTGAATCTGACACCGCTATGTGTGCCAACAACACAGGCCACCACCGGGCCGTAGCTGAAAGTTTCATGGGCCGCGGCTGAGAGTTTCATACAGGTTTTTATTCTTGTCACTTTTAATTTTTTTCTTCGATTCTAAAAAAACTGTTGAAATTTAATTTGCCAATGATGTATAAAACATCTTCATTGTCTATAACCATAGTACGCACCATTTATAGAATAATTCACGGGCAATCATGTATGCAATTGAGGTGAATGAAGCAAATAAGAATTCATATATTAAACAATCTCTTCCTATCAAATAATATTCTCTCCTTGCTCTGGGCTGGCGAATAGAGGCAACACCCCCAAACTGTAAGGATGGGATGAGGCAAATGTTAATTATCTGGATGGACTTTCATAATGAGAAAGTCTGCTGAATATAAGCATATGCACCTGTATTAGGTGAGGCTGGAGGGGGGAAATTTACCTTCAGAAGTAAAGAGCAGACCACCCTTACCTACAAAAATTTCAGGATTTTGGTTTTTCTAAGGGAAAAGTCAGTATTAATACATCGCGATGGTTTACAACCTCACAACGATATGAGAGAGAGAGAGAGAGAGAGAGAGAGAGAGAGAGAGAGAGAGAGAGAGAGAGAGAGAGCGAAACATTTTAATATATGCGCTATTCATACCAGAACAAGAAATAGATACTGTATTACGAATTTTTGCTTCTTCCGTCTTTCTCGAGGAAAAAAAGGCTTTCGTTTAGTGTGTTCTAGAGAGTTTCCTACTTTCCTTAAACTCGAACTTGAGGAATATGCTCAGTGACGAATGTTTAAGACTGACTATTTTTGAGTCTAATTAAAGTTCCTTCTTTTCCAAGACCTCTTTTCGCACCGTCTATCCAGCACACGTAAATATATATCACCTCACGTTGATAGGTCTCTAATTGGTTCCTGTCCTACCTCGTACCATTTCATCCAGCTTTAAAAGGGTGCCACAGTCTGATGAGGACTGGGAAAAGGGCGTGGAGCTTACAACTTCATCCCTAAAAGACTGCTGAGAACCAGAAATGCTGTACCTTTCTGGCGTCACACGCTCAAAGGGAGAAAATGGGTATGTTATTAAAAGCCGTTAACATATAATTTATAATGATCTCATTTATTAAACATTTTTAAAATAAATGATAACTGTGAAATTTGTGTCTCATATTGCAAGAGTGAGAGAAAGAGGAAAAGAATAGTTTTGTATTTTTCCAGTTTGATGCCAAAAATATAAGACGTGAGTAACTGATTATCACAATATTTGTAAGTAGAACTATATACTGAACGAGAGAGCAAAGTACTGTTTAATGGAAAATAAAGAGAACAAGAAAACAAACAAAAAAGGTCAGGTAAAGCATAACGGAAACGTAGTGAGTGTGACACCTCCAAAAGAAGAAACATTAATAATTCAGCGAAGTCTCCAAAAACACCCTGGTCTTTCACAAGAAGGGACGATGAAAACAACATAAAACAGATAAATGGCGTGTCTGGAGGGAAACAGAGAGGGAGGAAGATGAAAATGAAGGTTTTTTACGAGGTCCAACTCATAGCTGGCTATAAGAAAGAACTACCCATCTTGAACAGAACGTGAGTATTTTTTGGATCCAAACATGGAAAATCTCCGTTGTATCTAGAATTAGGTACAGACTGAAATCTGCTAGGTTCGAGGAAATTTGATTTTTACATAAATTATACATCATTGCAGTAATGGATCATGATACAAAAAACTTTCCATTTGGAGTAATTATGAAAGAGAATATTTTCACTCGAAAGGAAGTCAGTGAGGTGATCACTATGCCTTCATTGCCTTGAGTAGGGTAACCTTTTCAGATCACCGTTCCACCACCCGTCACTAGAGTCATCATTTCTGATTCAGTCAGCTGACAGTGGCTTTGGCATAGTTTCAAGACAAGAGCAGCATAGAGTCGCAGATAATGAGATTAGAATGTAAGGGCTCTGCCACTGAGCTGTGTCCATTTTATAGCCGGGTTTGTCAGTCACCCTCCCAAATGTCTAGACCTAGGGGAACGGTGGAAACCTGCTGCATTAACAAAAGAGCCTTGTTCAAATTGGCTCCAGGAAAGAAGCGTGGAAAGGGAAACCCGTATATTACCTACAGCAGTTAGTAAATTAACTAATATTTATGGTACTCGTTGGCCAGTAGATAGGACGTTAAAATCCCATTAAGGTTCTTTTGATCTAAGCAGTGGATTGTGCTCTCGTTAGTTAGACGATGTGGTACACACCAGTGTAGCTGTCGGGAAGGGAGAAAGGCATGGGGCTTGTAACTTATTCCAGAATACTTTGTGGCTGAGAGCAAGAAGGCTAACTCATGGAGCCACCCCTTTTAAAGTGAAACGGGGCATGGTGAATATAAATCCCTCAGATTATCTCTCATAATATATATATATATATATATATATATATATATATATATATATATATATATATATATATATATATATACATATACATAGCCTATAGCCTATGTATGTGTGTATGTAAATGTAATCTGGTGGTCAAATTTCATCATATCTTTGTGAATGCAACTGTAACATGCGCTGAACCCTCAACGAACCCAATTGTTTGGAATATATTTTCCCCAAAACCCTGAAATTTTAATTGAAATAAATGAGTTCTGTCCATCCTAATTGCATTTGGAAGCCTGGCAGTTTATATATATATATATATATATATATATATATATATATATATATATATATATATATATATATATATATATACATACTTTTATACTTTTATATACTTATATATATATATATATATATATATATATATATATATATATATATACATATACAATATACAGTATATATTTTTTTATAAGAGAAATATATCTGCAGATTTCTGTTATCAAAATTTCCAAAATACCCAGACGTATGCCTTAAGTTAGCAAAATTCCCAGGCTGTAGCCACAGTAGTGTGATCATATTTTTTAGAACCTCAAATTACTTGGTAATATATCTCTGGTTCACCTGATTTGATTAACCTTCTCTCCAATTCAGTCTCCATTCTCTCTGATAGTCCATTCTCCTTGATGGAGTCAGTTAAAGTATTCTTTCTCTTGTCTTCAGTACAGAAATAATGAGTAAAGTTTAGTGCAAAGAATGGCAAAAATGAGCCTGTCAGATACTTTCTGCTGTTAATGTTTTCGCCTCAGCCATCCTTAATTGATGTTCTCTCTCTCTCTCTCTCTCTCTCTCTCTCTCTCTCTCTCTCTCTCTCTCTCTCTCTCTCTCTCTCTCTCTCTCTCTCTCCAGTTGAACGAATGGTTCCACGCCATCCGGTGCAGCAACAGAAGCTGTTGTATCGCTTTATATGTTATATTTATGACCATGCCTGTCCTTTTATTTTCATCTCTGTTCACTTTGTAGTCTCTTATGTTCCGAGTACTTCTTATCTTAGGTAAAAATATGTGTGGTCAGTCTTTTGTAACCAGTGCCAAGATATTGATTTAAGTTTTCCTATAGAATCTGGCTCCTTTTTTTCTCCTGTCTTCGTATATTTTACATTCCAACTTTCATCTACAATGAATATTTTTATTGATGAATTAGAAGGACTTATAAGTGTAAAGGCGTCAATTTAGAGACTTTGGAGTTTTCGTCATTTTAGTTTCCTAACTTTTTAAAGTTCTTGTTCCTCCACATATTTATTTCCCGTATATTGACATTCTAACATTTCACGTTCATTCTTCAATAAAAAGACAACTGTCATCACTGGAAAACACATAAATTCCTAAATAATTCACACACACGCATTATATATATGTATATATACTATATACTGTATATGTAATTATATATATATATATATATATATATATATATATATATATATATATATATATATATATATATATATATATATATATATATATTATATATTATTATATATATATATATATATATATATATATATATATATTAAATAAATGTATACTAGTATTGACAGTTTACAGGAGATTTGAGAACATGAATTCAGAAGCACCACCCAGTATACTGCAGAAAAAAAAACATATAAAAAATAACTTGATAAAAAGACCTCCGTCCCTATACGATCGGAAATAAAGCGGTCGTTTGTCTCGTCCTACACGATATAGAAGCCATCAACCTCCATCTCCACCGTTTTCCGGATCCTATAGAATCTTTCGTATGACACGACCCATAGAGCTCCCCCACCATCCTGCCGTTGGACAAAAGGCAGCCTGAAGCAACCCATTTAAAAAGGCAAAATGAAATAAATGAGGTTCTTCCTGCTCACCCCGAGACACAATACCAATTATTGGTGATGCTGTTGACAGGCTCTTTGGGCGCCACACTTCATTTCATAGACTCTGCTCGGATGATATATGGGGGCGGAGGAAGTCGAAACAAAAAAAAGGACAGAAAATTCAATTGTCAAACAAGTGTGTTTTTGCATCCTGTGTGTTCTTTTTAGAAGTTTCCAAGAAATACGGAGCCCAAAGGGGTCCGAAATTGTCTTTGCAGTGCGCTTTTGTAGTTGTGTGAGAGGTGGTTTTCCATCTGTTTACGAGAGGTTTTGATATATCAGTCTGTCTGTCTATCTATCTACCTGTCTATCTATCTATCTATCTATATATATTATATATGTGCATGTATAATATTTAATTATATATATTATATATATATATATATATATATATATATATATATATATATATATATATGTGTGTGTGTGTGTGTGTGTGTTGTGTGTTCGTGTGTGTGTGTTTATTCCTCCATGGAAAAATGAGCTTTCCATCAAACCCCCAAGAACAAGTGGATGTTCTCCTCCCATACATATCCATTCTTTTCTCCCCCAAAAAGCCATCATCGTAAATTCTCAGCAATTGACATGTCCGTCTCCCTTGTTTCACGGACGTCAGCTTCTTCCAATGTGGTGATGGTTTTCTTGTTTTTTTTACTTTTTTTGTCTTTGTTTACAGAGGGTCGTCATCCCTTTTTTATTCAGTTTTTTCATTTGTTTTTTCTCCTATGGTTTGCTGATGCTACGTAGAGTTTATCTTTTGTTGGAATTAACTGAACTTTATTTAATTAGTTTATGGTATTTCTCTATGTAATATTAAGTCTTTTTACAGAAATTATCTGAATTTTATTTCATTTGTGTACATTATCATTCTTCTGTGTACTGTGAAGTTATCGTTACTTTAACACATACAAATTTACATTGATATGAAACCACTAACAATTATTCTTCAGTTTATTCCATCTAAAGCAGCCTTAAAAATAAAAGATTTATTCTGGTAGGCATCACTAGGACAACATCGGTCTAAATCTCATTCCCGAAATATCCTGGACAGGTGACAGTATTGTTGGTGATGTTGGTGAGTGATGGCTTAATGGATACGAAAACCATCATTAATCAGTTTTCCTATATCAAAATTTTCCCAGGCCTCCCACGAGAACGTTGCGAAATGTTTAGGATTTAGATGAGATTATTTCAGGAACACTTGAATTAATGCATTCGTGATATTTGCAATACAAGCTCACTGTTTGGTTCATACACATGAGTATATTATCGATACATGCATTAATGAATACATAACATGCGCTTCTCAAAAAATGTGCGGTGTTGTATTTTGCAGTTTCTGCAAATCACGTTCCATATTTGTATGGAAAACTGACCCAGATTTGATAATGAACTGCCAAATTAGAAGCCGCTCACATTCACAAATATAAAGATAATGTTACGCTCCGTCCCGAAAATGGTATAATTTGTTTATGCCATAAAGATTTTACAAACAGTTAACGAGAATGTTGCAACCTGCAAAACAAGGTTTGGTGTTGATTGACCTGATTGTATGTGGGATGTCACACCTTATGTAGACAGCCCCCTCATTTCTCCTTTTTCTTCTACACCTCCCATCTCCTTATATGAAGAATCTCTCTCTCTCTCTCTCTCTCTCTCTCTCTCTCTCTCTCTCTCTCTCTCTCTCTCTCTCTCTCTCTCTCTCTCTCTCTCATTATGCATTCATGTATGTACAGTGGGGTTTGATTGTCTGGCTACAAATGTTCGTGGTTGGTTTACCTATAAAGCTGCCCAAGGCAAAAGTGAGAAGGAATGTCGTTCTTCGATGTTCTTTAAGCAATCCTTGTTTTGATCTGGTTATTAATTTTTTTTCAGTGGCTCTTTCCGAAATATGTTCGAAGATAAATGTTTGATACGGTTTTTTTTTTAATTTAGTTTCTCTTCGTAAGATCATATGACAACTGCAAAGACATGCACATCACTTCGTACTTGTAATCTTGATTGTTGGTCAGTCCTTAGGGATGAATTATTTCAGTGTGTTGCTTCATTCTTGACGATGTAATTCCCTGACAAAAACAGGAGAACGTTGCCCTTACCTAGGTCACTGCTAAGATCCTTAGTGCAATCTCTATTTCCTTATATTTTCGCAGAACAGGTCCCGCTGGTTTTTGAAACGTTTACTTTGAATTTGATTGCAGCATCTCCAGTTTTTTATTTTTATTTTACTTCATCCCAGCAACGTAACAAGAACAAGTTGACCTGACTGAGTATGGTAACTTAGAGACACGGCACTTACGTCGGTGGTTATCTCAAATGTTTGGAGATGAACAAACTGATTCTAGGAAAGGCAGGAATTGCGCAAGTCATGTTTATTTGAGACAGTGCAGCAGTGCATGGAATTAAAAATTCCCCACTGATGGCTTTTATTGCTAACAAGAAGGCATCTGAAAGCGGCCACAGACCAGTATTATAAAACATAAAGACAATGAACACACTTCCCTATTTCTTCGTGATATAAATGAAACCTACTAAAAGTTTTTGAGTTAATGGGGATTCTTTTATTGGTTCTCGTAAGTGACCATTCCCTTCTCTGAAAGAGGGAAGCGAATGCTCCCTTCCGAGCGCTGATAAAAGAATCTCCATTACCTCAAGTTTCTAGTGGGGGCTTCCTTTATTATTAATATTATGGAAGGTCTTGCGTTACTATGGTATTCCCGTAAGTATGTAAACGAACGAAGTAGATGTCAAAATTAATGCTGATGGAGTCTCGTCAAGTGACTTTGCAGTAAATATTAGGTCGCTAAAGGGGGATGTCAAGTCATCTTTGGTATTTGCCCTTCTCGTGGATTTTATAATGAAATAAGTGGTTGGAGATGGAAGGCGTTTCAGTTACGGTAATGATAAAAATTTATGCTTTTTTAATCAGCAAAACACCACATGAATTACAAGGCTCATAACAGAGTACATCGTATATCTAGAGACATTGAACTTAAGGTAAATCTAAGAAAAACAAATTGCATACAATAGTAAGATTATACATTAGCCTAGTTCTATTTGTATTGATACCTAAAAGACTTTTTCGAAATTAAAATAAAGCTTTAGGAAAAATATCAGGAGCGAAATTGTAGGTTTCATGAGAAATCTAGGTTGAGATAATGATGCCGGGAAGATGAAGATGGCTTAGGAATGTACTTAACACCCCGGGGAGAATCGTACATGGTAGTTTAAGCTAGGCTCCTGATGTCGTAAGAGGAGTTATAAGACCATGACCTACTTAAATGAGAACTCTGTGAAGGGAGGCTGGAGATTAGTTTCGTGGAAATTAAAGCATTAAAGCACGGGAAAGGCATGCGCGGTGGTATTTCGTAAGTGCTCTTTGCGTTGCACGGTGTTGGATGTGATGATTATTATCTCTTTAAGGCCTTTTGAAATTATGAACTGGATTTTATATTATTGAAAACTGGATTATTGAACTTCAACACTGAAACTGAAGACGTTGAGGTAACGTAAAGAAGCCACAACTACCATATACTGTAGATACTTTACTGCTTCACTTAGCAGAGATCATTTTGCATCATCGGTGTTTTAGGATCTGTCTCATGTTGCTTCTGCCGGAGAGTTATTGACAGACTGCAAAAGATTAAGTTCATTTTCAAGTGATTTTGAATGTATAAATAATTGCTGGTCAAAAATTACCACTCTTCTTTGAATTTCTCGAGTCCATAGTTCTCCGTGAAAAGCTTTTATGCAAATGGAGAGCATCATCAGATGTGTATGAGTACAATACATGTTTTTCACTTTTACCGTGGTGCACAAGATTCCATTTTAGTTGCCATTCTAAACAGATGCTAATTTCTCTTCCTATAATGGTTATGAGGCTCTGAATCAGTGGTTCTTAACCAGGGTTACTCGCACCCCTAGGGGTGCGAAGCCGGTTCCTAAGGGGTGCGAGGAGCCCATGAATAGTTAGAGCAAAATCTATTTTTATATACACATGTTATTTTTTCCAAAAAGATTAAATGAATAATAATAATAATAATATAATAATACACAATAATATTAATACACACAATAATAATAATAAGTTATCATTATTATTAATTTTATTTCAGCAATTCAGTGGGGTACGAGAGCCGACTGCTGATTTGAAAGGGGTACATACATTGAAAAAGGTTAAGAACCAGTGCTCTACATGTTTTTCCTGTTTTACTTTACCGGCCACGGTTTCTCGATATTTTTTTTCCTGATCGTTTGTATATTTCAGTTGTTTTTGTCTCCTTGGACTTCGAAAGTGTTGATGTATCTCGTGCAAGTATTGTAGGTACTGTTTCTGTTTTGCTTCCTTTGGTTTTGCATTATTTTTATTAGTTTTCTTTGTTTGCCTGTCCACGCTTTTTCCTGTCCTCACTTTTTCTGCCCGCCCCCAGATCTTAAAAACTACTAAGGCTAGAGGCCTGCAAATTGGTATGTTGATCATCCACCCTCCAATCATCAAACATACCAAATTACAGCCCTCTAACCTCAGTAGATTTTATTTTATTTAAGGTTAAAGTTAGTCAAGATCCTGCTTCTGGTAACGATATAGGATAGGCCACCACCGGGCCGTGGTCAAAGTTTCATGGGTCGCGGTTCATACAGCATCATACCAAGACCACCGAAAGATAGAACCATTTTCGGTGGCCTTGATTATACGTTGTAGCTGCTGTACAGAAAAATCTATTGCGCCGAAGAACCTTCGGCGCATTTTTTACTTGTTTTATATCTATGTCATCATTATTCTACAGGCAGTCGAACTAAGAATTCCCTTCTGCCTTGCAAATTGTTAAGAAACTCTTGTTAGGCAATATTATAGTATCCTTAGCCAGTGTGAGTACACTCTTTGCTAGTTCGTTGAATTGTGGTGAATAAGTTTATTCAAGCTTTAATATATTAGATGAAGGGAAGTAAAGGTATAACAAATCCACAAGTTTGACAAACAGGCAATTTAGATACATCTCCCCTCTTCCGGGTACATAATGCGCACAGAAATGTTGACTGAATGTAAGAAAACTGATTATTGATATTTACTTCAAATCCAAAACTTGTGTTTTTTTTATTACGAGCTCAATAATGAACTTTTGACGTTATATAAAAATGCTCAATGAAGGAAAAGGATCTGTATTAGACGTGCGTAAAAGTGACTTTTTTCGGCTTTTCGTAGACCCTTCTTAGAATACATGAAACGTATTATAAGGTTTAGGGAATTATAGTTTTCAATTAAACCGAAAATTTATAGTTAGGTGTTTGAGGACGTACTGTAAGCACCAGGTATTATCTTTCCCGTCAGTGATAACAAACATACAGACATCGTTGCGTAGCTGAGTAAATTTGAGAATGGTTCCAGCAAATGGAATCCAGTTATCAAACCGGTGATTTTCTGTACAACCTTCCAATGAGATGTTGAAAATGTGCCTTTTAGGATCCAGTTATGAACAGTAGCTTCAGCCATTGTCCAAGGTGTGAAAAAGAGTCATGTCTACTCTGCTGTAGGATTTAGGCCAAAGGCCAAGCGCTGGGACCTATGAGGCCATTCAGCGCTGAAAGGGAAACAGAGTAAAGAAGTTTTTAAAGGTGTAATAGGAGGAAAACCTCGCAACATGTTGCACCATGAAACAGTTGTTAGGAGAGTGTGGAAAATCAGATGGAAGAAAGAGAATGTGAACGGAGGTATAGTAAAATGAATGAAAGGGGTTGTAGCAGTTAGGGGCCGAAGGGACGCTGCAAAGAACCGTAGGCAATACCTACATTGCACAGCGTAGTGCACTGACGGCACTACCTCCTTACGGGGTCCCGCTGTAGTTGTGTGCGAGAATCTATACTGCTAATTAGACCAGGAAGGCGGCTTGTTGAAAACATTGTCATAAATCTAATAGGAAACACCTCATTCTACTTTTACTAATAGAAGCATCGGCAGAGTAAATGATGAAGAATGTGATAAGCAGTACCAGTAATAAAAATGGACATAATTTACAGGGAATAGCTCAAACGCCTAACATGCCAAAGCCAGCTAAGCACATCATTCCCAAGCACTTAATCACCCTAAAGCAAAGTGCCTGAAACCATATTTCACCTGAGAGAAGGAGCAGAGGCGTGTTATCACAGTAAATGGATAATGACACAGCACATACGGGTAGAAATATCTGTCTTTAATTCTTTAATTCAGATTGCTTATAGTTCAGGTATTATGCCATACAGTAATATTCACATGAAGAAAATCTATATAAGAGAATTCTAATTCAGCTTAAAGCACTAAAAATAGGCCATTTTTTATCAGTTCCCTCTTGGTGTTCTTGACTGTAGCTAGTCTTCTGGGAGATCTTCGGTGATTCATGCTCGGTGAGGTCAACATTTTTCTCTTACTGGCATCACTCTATGTCCAGTGTTTTGTTTAGTAATGTTTTCTCCAACTCTCATGGTAAGAACATGACAGAACTGTGTCTTGTAAGAATAATTATTATTTACAGATATTCTCCACAGTTATATTAAGAAGAGATCGAAGAAATTGCCGAGGAGAAGAAGGAACGAAGTTAATCATGTGTAACGTAGACATCTCATTGCCATCTAGAGAAAAGTATTGGAGTAAATAGAACGTACCAGAAACCATTTTATATATTACGGAATGTAAAAATAGTATCGAGATTTAGGATGTACAGCTTCCTTTTCCCCTTCAGCATATAATGTTCATAAAGATGTTACTGAAGCGAAACGAAAATAAAACAAAAACACGAGTCATGTAAACTAAGCTACATAATGTAAGTCTGCACGCACGTCTTGATATCCCCGCACTGTAAAACAATACCATGCCTCTTAATTTACTCGGCTTGCATATTTTTAATCCGCGTTGAATGTCCTTCCTAAAGTTATTCTTAATTTAAAACAAGTAAAAAATGCGCCGAAGTTTCTTCGGCTCAGTCGAGTTTTCTGTACAGGGTATAATGCTGTATGAAACTCTCGGCCACGATCCATGAAACTCTCATCCGCGGCCCATGAAACTTTCAGCCACAGCCAGGTGGTGGCCTGTGTTGTTGGCACCTATAGCGGTGTCAGACCGACGGTCATGGCTAACTTTAACTTTAAAGAAAATAAATCTAATGAGGCTAGAGGGCTGCAATTTGGTATGTTTGATGAGTGGAGGATGATTGATCAACATACCAATTTGCAGCCCTCTAGCCTCAGTAGTTTTTCAGATCCGAGGGCTGACGGACAGACAAAAAGCCATCTCAATAGTTTTCTTTTACAGAAAACTAAAATGCAAGGTTTTAATCTGGTGTTACAGCTGAATGAATACGTTCAAAATCAATAGGTTTTGGGCCCGGAATGGCACGTCTACCAAACAACTTACAAGTTCCTCAGTCATGTCATTTCCCAATTTGTCATGCTGCAATGATTGCAATCCCATTTAAATTTACGGTAGCAGCCATGGAGTTGTGATCCTGGGTGTGGCACGTCTCCCGACAGTATGTAAAGATCTGATGCACTGCGTTGTGCAAGGAATGTTTTGGAAAGGTAGCAGTGGGCTTTGTTTACATTGAAGGTGGCTGTGTCGTGTCTGATTTCAATAGCAAAGTCACTTCCCGACAAAAATGGTTATGGAAGTTATGAAATATCAGTTTTTAGGTTATTCGGTGAAATTTAATACGTGATTCCTGGTTTATTGAAGCAATATCAGGAGCATTATGCCTGAACGCCTACTGGGATTCGGGTTGTAAGGTTCCTGAAGGTTTCAAAAATTTTGATTATAGCGAACCCCAAGTTATTACGCTGCACAGATAAACCATTTCTTGGCTTTCTCCTGAAACGGCGTAGCGAAAATAATAAACCCTTGAAATATATGATAAAATACAACTGAAATAAAAACTATGTTAATTATATTCGAAATTAAATGAAATCCGAAAGACGCTGACATTTTCAATGCTGAAATTAATAAAAGGAGAATGATTCATGCCCCGGAAACGATGGCACTTCATACGGATAAGAGAAAGGGTGATTCAGTTGGTTAATGATTTTTAATTAATTTCTCTGGCACGAAGCAGTTGTCAGAATTGGGAAACATGGAATAGGCAGGATTAACTGATAGCAGAAATGAAGACTTACCGAAACAGGAAACTTCCATTTTTTTATGTATACTTTAAAGAGCAAAGAATATAAATCGCACTCGGCTACTTATTACTTGAACAAGAGTTGGAAATGAGTGCAATGTCTCTTTATCTTCAAGGGAACTATAATACAAGCGTTTTGTGTAATGGTTTGTTTGAGAATAGGTAACTGGTTGAGAGAGAGAGAGAGAGAGAGAGAGAGAGAGAGAGAGAGAGAGAGAGAGAGAGAGAGAGAGAGAGGGAATCATTTCTGTGAAAGGACACAGTGATTATGATTTAAAATATAGCACAAGTGTGATCAAGGCAGGCTTGCATTCCAAAGGGAAAAATAAAGTACGAAGAGCATCTGAGAACTAAAATATTACCGAAGGATAATTAAGGAAAAATAGCAGGACATTGGAAAGATGGAAATAAACAAGTAGAACCCGCTACTTTTCCATTTTAATCGCTTCAATAGAAGTATATAAACATAAACAGATAATAATGGATTCGGTCTGGAAAGGGCCATTCTGTATAGCTTGGAGCATATATTGCAACTCAGAGATATGCAGATTATGGCGTTTTGCCGACGCTTGATGTAATCGCCGACAAGGGTAAACACCATAAATATGCAATTATTGACTTATCCGCTCCAGACAGACGGAGGGTGAACGAACGGCGTAGCAGCTCAGTACATATCAGTATGTATGTAGGTGCATACGTATGATAGCTGCGTATGATGTGTAGCTTTAAATTTGCGGAGATCGAATGGAGAAAGTGCAGAATGGCTCCACTGACCAATGCTACTAAAGTGGGCAAGTTGTATATTGTGCTCACAATTTTCCCACTTAAGTAGGATCGATTACGTATTATTGCCCTACTCCTAAATCAACGGGCACTGCACTGAGACCTTTGGTTCGCCTGCCAGGGCGATGTTTTTGAAGACCGAAAGTTACCTTGGGTTATCAGGTGCCTCCTTCATCAGAGGAGTTGCCTCTGCTATGATAGGTGGTAGATATCGTTTGCCGTAGGTTAACGTAACAAAAATCATAAACTATGAAAAAATTATTAGCTTCGGTATGTTTCATAAACCCGAGGTGATCAGGCAAATTTTCAAAGACCAATTCGCATTTATGAAAGAATTAAACATACCCATAATAGCAAAATCATAATTAAACATACCCATAATTTTAAAATCAGCCATAGTTAATCAGATCTAGAACATATAGAGTTTAGGCTAAAGTCCAACCACTGGGACCTATGAGGTCATTCAGCGCTGGAAAGGAAATTGAGAGTAGAAACGTTTGAAAGGTGTAACAGGAGGAAAACCTCGCAGTTGCACTATGAAATAATTGTTAGGAGAGCGTGGATAGCAATATGGAGGATAGATAATATGAAAGGGTGTACAATAAAAGGGGTTGCAGCTAGGAGTCGAAGGGACGATGCAAAGAGCCTTTGCTAATGCTTACAGTGCACCCCGTGAGTTGCACTAACGACACTGCCCTCCTACGGAGTTAATCAGATCTACTCATCAATTGAAGCATTGGTGAAAGGAGGTATAACACACGTATTGCTCATCTTCATACGGTATTTCGATTGAAGTTATCATATTTACCATGACAAGGGATTGGTCATTTCTGTTGGCAGGAAGAATCCGGAGGCTCACATCATCCTCCTAACACCTTTCACATCTCTAAACTTGCGTCTGTCTTCGGGCAAGGACCTGTGCTGACATAAAACACCTTAATCTTAACCAAACAAACAACGATTGGTGTATGGTGTTATGTCAGCCATGCGAATAGGTTATAATCAGTTATATGCTCGTATAATACCTATTATATATATACATATATATAAAAGGCATATATATATATGTATATATATATATATATATATATATATATATATATATATATATATATATATATATATATATATATATATATATATATATATATATATATATATATATATATATATATATATATATATTTAAATGTGTATGTAGCTGCTCTTGGTGAGTGTATATGTGTATTATGCTGTATGCATGTCAGTATAGTTACAGAGATGTATGAATAAGAAAGATCGTATGGCAGGAAGGTGTGTGCGCATATGTATATACTGTATATGAGTGTACATTACCCTGGTTGAGCTCTTTACCCTTCCCTCATTAATTTCTGGGCGCACGTTCTCTCTCCCCATTTCATTTGCACATCAGTTCATCATTTTCTCTTCCCTCTTCCCTTCATTTAGTAATGTCTCGACCCCAGATATGCACCGGCAAAATTGTCCCTTTTTATGTGTTTTTTTTTTTTCGTCTGCACCAAAAAGTATCCCTCATGTTTTCATGTGGCCTTCTTTGCAGCAAGAACAGCAGATATGTTCTTATGCACAACATGAAGGCGTCATATTTTTAAACCTTTGCCCAGTGGAGTTATGGGTATTAATTCATCTGACGTGAAGTATCCGGGGATTTGCTTTGATTTGACTTGGGGAAATTGTAATCAAACGGGAGAGTCAATTAGGGGTTGTTTATTTTAGCGGATGGCGGTCGTCGCCCATTCAGGTGTTGTGTAATCGCTTTG
This sequence comes from Macrobrachium rosenbergii, assembly GCF_040412425.1. Classification (NCBI taxonomy): domain Eukaryota; kingdom Metazoa; phylum Arthropoda; class Malacostraca; order Decapoda; family Palaemonidae; genus Macrobrachium; species Macrobrachium rosenbergii. The sequence goes on from NC_089795.1 coordinate 77,504,826, forward strand.
CTGGGGAGTTTATTTATCTCAAATTTATGTCCTTCGTTGCTGTAATTAAGGGCACATTCACATTCACTTCCAGGAAGGACTGAATGGTTCCAACAGATGTAGATTCATGAATAAAGAGAGATGAATATATTATTGATATAAATTGTAAAGAATAATTATGTTTAGTAATCTTGCTGACAGTCACACATACGTCTTGTGCGCGAAAAGCAGTCACATTGATTAGAGAGAGAGAGAGAGAGAGAGAGAGAGAGAGAGAGAGAGAGAGAGAGAGAGAGAGAGAGAGAGAGAGAGCTGCATTCATGATTATTCATGAAATATCGGGTTGCTTTCGTGAGTG
>NC_089795.1:77507662-77517662 GCF_040412425.1 Macrobrachium rosenbergii
TACATGTACATACATATATTATATATATATATATATATATATATATATATATATATATATATATATATATATATATATATATATATATGTATATGTGTATGTGTATATATATGTATATATATATATATATATATATATATATATATATATATATATATATATATATATAATTATATACAATATATATATATAATTTATACACACACAATATATATATATATATATATATATATATATATATATATATATATATATATATATATATATATATTAGAAATCCCCTTGAACCTTCCACCTTGGGAGGGGTAGCTGTAAATGTGTTTCCACTCACACCAATTCTTTGTATAAGAGGGTGGCCTGCTCCAAGCCCCTGTCCACCCTAGTAACCCACCATAGCTGACTAAATGCGTGGTTCACTGCCAATGTCAAAAGAGGAACAGCGAGGTTTGAACGAAACAGGACTGAAGGTTACTCGGGAATCGAACCGTGTAGACAAATATTCTATAATAAAATGGCTGCCTCTCCTCTCGGGCAGACTTCACATGAATCCTCCCACCAATTTCACACAAACTCCGCGCACCATGTAACCAATTGTGGTTTTTCATAACTGTCACTAAAAATCAATTTCATAACACAGTTTTAAATGAAAGATGATACAGAGGTCACTGGAACATGATTGAAAATACGCAGTAACTGATTATCTGAGTATTTCCAAAGGTTTTAATAATAAACAAGTAAAAAAATGCGTCGACGTTTCTTTGGTGCAATCGAGTTTTCTGTACAGCCGCTACAGTGTATAATCAAAGTCACCGAAAATATATTTATCTTTTGGTGGTCTCGGTTTAATGCTGTATGAGCGGCGACCTATGAAACTTTAACCACGGCCCGGTGGTGACCTATCCTATATTGTTGCCAGAAGCACTATATTAACAAACTTTAACCTAAATAAAATAAAAACTATTGAGGCTAAAGGGCTGCAATTTGGTATGTTTGATGATTAGAGGGTGGATGATCAACATACCAATTTGCAGCCCTCTAGCCTCAGTAGGTTTTAAGATCTGAGGGCGGACAGAAAAAGTTCGGACGGACAATGCCGGCACGATAGTTTTATTTTACAGGAAACTAAAAGTGGCATATCACGAGGACTATATGTTTAAGGGATTCCTTTAAGATTCAGTAGCCATGAGACAAAGTGTCGACGTGGTCAAACACAGTGAGGTGTCTGAGCCAAAAGTGGTTACCGTTCACTACCTTTACAGAAAACGCCCCGTGCTCAAAAAACGAACACAATTTACTCAGCTTTGTAAGACAAAGCTTCGTATGTTATTCAGTCATTTATTTATAAGCGTATTTTTTTTGTTCCACTGAGAAAGAATCATATAAAGAATTATGCCACTGTTAATATATCCATTACACATTTATGTTTCTGGGAGCTGTCAGTAGCGACATTAAACTGAAAAGGGGAACATTCGTAAATAAACTGAACTGTTTTCAGGAGTTATTGCTTCGAAGACCATTTGTCGAGACTTAGTTGACTTTCAATTATACTGTGATCATTGCTCCTACATGTTTGGCTTCTCGTTAGAGTTAGGGTCCGAACAAGCTTTTTGATGAACTGGTCTGGCTTTTATTAAATTTTACAACTATTCTAATCTGTTACGCTATTATGGATTCAGTAGATATGATAACTGAAAGAGATTTATGAACTGCGAGTATCAAAGTCATAAAAGTCATCATAATTAACAGAAACCAACAGAATCTAGGGGTGTCAATATTAACATTAAATGGTCTCTGATTTCCAACGTGTAAGTCAGATACAGGTTAACAGTTGTGAAAAAAAAATCTATTGGTAAATAAAGACATCAGTGAAATTCATTGAAAGCCAAATATATATAACGGGCATACGGAAGCTGAAAGAAACTAGATTATCAAATGAATATTAGATGAGCTCTGAAAAGGAAAAGCTCTGCCCTCATATTAATAATTCCTTTACTGTGGAATCTTGCTGTGCATATATTAACTCCACCAGGAAGCAGATAGCACTTTCTATTTATTAGTATTCGGTGAAAATCACTTCTGCAAATTTAAACTCTTTGAAGCGTTTCTTTTCTTTCGTCCTGAAAGGTTACCATAGCAAGCTACTGAAGTAATCACGTAATTTTTCGCAAAAGATATTACATTTAACATTATATTTATTACGTTGTCAGTCCTCGATAGATAAAGAACTTGGGAGCCATGTTAGTGAAATCCCTGAGTATGCATGATATTCTCCTACTTTTTTTGGGGCAGTTTATGAAGTATGTATGTTTCTATGTATGGCGGGTGGGTCATTTAGTTGTATGGGTCCAGTGACTGAGACAATAGCTACCTTAGACTCTGTACTGTGGGCATCTACCATTATCATCTTAGGCTTACATTTTCCTTTTTGATGATACCCTCAAACACCTTGGTTTCTTTCTAGCGCTTGTATGGACATGCTACCCTGCAGAACACATCTAGTGTATAAAATTATTTTATTGGCGTTTTCATAAAAATGTTCCATATGAATAATAAAATTAGAATTTCATGATCTGTAGACTTTTTTTTATTCAATCTGCCTTAGGTTAGGTCTTTATCAAAACGTACAAACATATATGCCTATTCCTTAAAGCTTAATAAACAGTGAAATTCGTGGTTAATTACAGGAACAAGCAGCGAGTTCGACATGATGATCACTTAAATGAAATGAAAGGAAAGCGTGGATAGTTACTGGGCAATGATTTAGTCACGTTAACGAATGAGATTTTATATCACAGTACTTCTGGCTACCTTTTTTAGTATAACACTAACATATGGAACTTTATGTTAGGGACCAGATATACTTACTAACAAATGGGCAACTGACATCCACGCAATTTGTACAAAATTGCAGGTTTTAAATCCATAACTGTGGTCGAGGGGAAACAGAGAACACGAAAAGTATTACTATCTTGAAAATCTTTCACCATCTTGAAGTAACTAAATTATTGAGCAATACTCTTAGAGATTTGATGAGTGAAACAGAAAAAAATAATAAGTCTATGATGAATTATTTACGTAGATTGACGCTCGTTTCTGAATCTGTAAAGGAGAAAGGTGCATGAAAAAATAATAAAGCATTAAGTAATAATGACTAAACAGTGGTAACTAGGGGATATCTAACGTTTTCATAAAGGCGACCGTAAACGATTACTGTAGTTAACTGAAACTGATCTACCACTTCGTGCGAAATGCTGCAGTCACCAAACGCCACCAGCCATTTGTCGATACCTGCCTTATCCTGCAGTATTCAAATATTGATTACATGAGAAAACCAACTTACCTAGTCCAATGGGTAAGCTTCTCGTATCCTAACTTGACGCATAAAAACTTGGCAGGAGTATCCGTACTGTTTCTCGACCTCTGCATTCTTGAGGTCCGTTTTCTTTAGTCGCTGCTACTTCGTCGGCATCGGATCCAAGACAGTTCTTTCATCTTTGGGACCCACCCATGCTCATTGTGGTTCAGTACTGGCCTGTCTTGACCTGTGAATAGAAACGGAAAGAAAATGAGGTAAGAGCTGTTAGCGAAATAAATCAGGGTTAGCAACCTTCCAAGAAACTAAAGTACTCGTGTTAAAGTCCCTCATGTAAAAATCACCAAAACTTCATCAACTGCAATAATCTCCATACGTAGAATATAATGGCAGCAAGCTAGCAGGCGCAACGCGGTAAGGCAGGAATGCGTGTTCTTTAATGTTGCATGGTACTAGTCAGTCAATGCAGGAATGCGCGATACTGTAAGCAAAAATGCGCATCCGCAATATGATGCAGAGGCGTGTGCACTCACGCATTTTGTGTCTAATGTAGGTATTACTATGAGCACGTGGTTCAGAGCGGTAAATGTTACAACCAAGATCTTGGTTACAACTTTGCTGCACGTTGGCGCAAAGTAGTTGTGGGTGGTAAGACTGTAATGTTTGCTGCTGCCTGGTACGGCCTTAATAGTAGCTTGTCTCGATTAAGCTAGCTAAGTCCTGCCTAGCTACCAAGTGGATACCAATAATTTCTGTATCCTAACAATGATTTTACGTTTGAATTACAAGAATGTACTAGATATCAGCTCCTTGATGTTTCTGTACATTCAGCCTAATGTGTATAGGTCTAAGAACTACTTTTTTTTTTTTTTTTTTGCACGACCTCTATGTTTGTGTGTGCGCGTGACAGAGGGAAAGCATGAACATGTGGGAGTGTAAGTTTTCGTGTGCAGGCAGAATATACTTGAGACACAAGGGAAAGGAAGAGATTACTCATCAATTCTCACGGGCGAACTCTTGGGAAAGTTAAAGAAGTCTCGTAAGTTCTCTTACCTAATGAAAGCAAATGGGAGAGAAAGATAAGATTTTTCATATTGTCTGGTTCATTTAGAATTAATTGGAAATACTTCCATAGGGGAATTCATTTTGAGGGGATTATCCATTCCCCATGAATCTAGTGGATTTCAGTTCTTTTGGTCAACCCTTGAAATTTTTCTGTCGGTTTAGTCGGACAATTTAAAATGGTGGCGGAGTTATAAACAGCCTGTCGCTAGAGAGCCAAGACTCCTTCAGTTGGGCAAAGTTAGAAGAGCTACGTGCAAAATCTCATGACATTATGCCAGGGCTGTTGACTATATTTTCTTCTGAGGTATCAGGATTTGATTCATAGGCTTCATTTCCTTACTTTACGGAATTTTCTTCAGTAATGGATATGCTTACACACAACCAACATAGTTTCAGGCCACATATCTACTTCCATAAAATCAAGTCAATCCTAGTATATATATAGTGTATATTGTATATATATATGTATAACTATAGTTAATATGTATATATATATATATATATATATATATATATATATATATATATATATATATATATATATATATAAAATATATTATATGGGAGTGAGCATAAATTGTAAATTATGTAAAATTGGTAGGAATATTGTAATATAACTACAGCTAAATTTCAAATTCTCTCCACTTGAACTTTCAGTACCTGTGATATGCACAGATAACTATGAAGTCACTTGGGAAGGAAAATAAGAGAATATTATAAGTAAAAATAAATTTTGCTGTGAAAACAATAGATTTTTTATTAGATAACGCGACTATTAAGTCGAAATGGAAATACAAAGGTAAGGGTATTTTTAAAAATTGTCGTTTTGAAAGTTTTTTTTTTTTTGCAGCTAAAGAGCCAGGATGTTAATGTTCATGTTAGTAGGTATCAGTTAAATTCACTAAAGAAAGGTTTTCAACAGCTGTCCCTGATGGCCGATATTTCTGCAATGACAACAACAACAGGACTTTTCATTGCTGGGTACTGTCGTTGTTAAAGCTGCATTTCCCTTTACTTTGTGTTAGTTTTAGGAATGGAAAACTGACACCCTCCATATTTCATATATCTCTTTGTTGCGGATGAAATAAAACCTTGGCATAATTTTTGTTATTTCCAACTCAGAGAGACTACGTTTATATGCCATCCATATTACACTCTTTGTCGCGGATAAAATAAAACCTCGACATAATTTTCGTTATTTCCAACTCAGAGAGACTACGTTTATATGCCATCCATATCACACTTGAAGTCACTCTTTCCTCTGTATAGCAATAACCACTGCAAGGAATCGATTCTGGCAAAACCTGACATAATAGTACGAAGTACTACCATTGCTAGGTTGAGCACTACTGCTCATGGCATTACCTCAAGTCATGCGTCTAACACGCTTCGCCTCCTCTTTCTCCTCACATCTCCTCCACCTCTTATCTCCAAGGAAAAGACAAAAATAGAGCAGAAGAATCTTTCTCCTCAGATGAAATAAATTACACTGCTGACATTTTACGAAACAATACATGTTATAAAAAGATGGATCGGCTTGATGTATGGGAGAAGGTAATGTTTTTTCTTAGCTTGGGGAAAAGGGACTTGAACACAACGCAGTGATCTATGGGACCCTGTCTGGATTCACAGATCGGCTGTTTTTCTCTCTCACTTTCTGTCCATATTCACATTTGTTTGTAAAATTCTCCATAGTTCTCTTATATATTTTTCTATTACCTTTCTCCATGTATTTTGATAATTTACTTATATTATTATTAATTTATTTATTAATTTAGTTGATTTTTTTTAATAACTTGTCTCTTCTTCCTGTTACCACTTTCAAATGAACATCATATTCTTTGGAAGGGAGCTGGAGTTTCAATTCAATGACTCTTGTTGGGTTGTTTCATATGAATAAGGAACATCTAGATAATAATTATAACAATAAATTGCGATTCGTTAAATATTTCTTCTTATATTCTTTGTGTATTTCTAATTTTTATTCATTTGTATCACGATGATACTGCTTTTTCTGGAAGACACGACCAGAGTAGGCTTAATAAGACGTTTAATTTACACAAGGGCTTTGAATTCATGAAGATCCAACAGCCAATAGGCCTAGAAGGGGGGAGGAATGGGGAATTTGCGATGGGGGAAAATCTAAGGTAGGCCTAAGTAGCCCCTGGTAATTTCCATATTGTCTTCATTAAAAGGAAGGAGGTGAAGTCACGTGATCTGTGAGATAATCCAGCCGGCTTCGATAATGTAGTTTCGCCTAAGTGACTTCGATGGACTCGCCTGATTGGTTCATGACTCCTCATATGTTTGCCAATCGGAAACTTGATATTCCCCGAGGGATGAATCAGGGTATCATAGCATCTAACGTTCCGTTTCTGAAACGCATTTTATAAGATTTCATCTGTGATTTATGATTCTCTCTCTCTCTCTCTCTCTCTCTCTCTCTCTCTCTCTCTCTCTCTCTCTCTCTCTCTCTCCGACGTCGATAACCATTGTTGGCCTACAGCCAGTTTATGATACTAAATCGGTTAAAACCCTTACCACTGTCTTGTGGAAAAATGTTTTGCATATTATCCAGGGAAATGTTGAGAAGACATTTTACTTGAATGTAGTAGGGAACAAAAAAATTTATTTCGCCTTCATTTTTAAGATATAACGTTAATTCTTCTGGAGTGTATCCAGTAATTTTGTAAAAAAAAATAAAAAAAAAAAAAAAAATAAATATATATATATATATATATATATATATATATATATATATATATATATATATATATATATATATGTCATTTATTTGTCATAAGTCATCAAATATAACTCCTTGCAATAGCTGCTTGAAAACTGCCAGAGATTCTCGTATAAATTCCCAAAAATTTCCTGAAACCATATTGATGAGTCAGAGATTGGGATTCAAGTCTGCGAGAATTCTAATTAATTTAAGAAGGAAATTCATTCGTCCCCAGATAAATCCACGATTTTCGAGGGGGAAATCTCCAACTCTGAATATAAAATGCGAATATGGTCACGTAGCGACAGTCATTAATTCTTGTCATTTTCCATCAATCATCCCTTTTGAATGTCAACTAGTCTTCGCTCAGAAGTCTGGACCTACCTTAATCTAATCAACTCGTTCGATGTTTTTGTCAAAACATTTTCAAATAACAGACAGACAAACAATGAACTTTTCAGCGCCATATAGCCCACCCGTCATCAAAACGGCATTGGAATGAACTAATAACTTTTATAGGTATCCTGTGAACAGACAGACATATAGACAAACAAAAGTAAAGAACCATTTCTTATGGATTTCTTTCAAGAAAATTGATTTAAGTTCAATGATAACATTTTCTGTATATATTAGAGACGCTTTATACCTCGAACATGGAGACGAGAGAAAGGATAGATAGATATTCATCTGTGCTGATTTAGTCAAAAGCAAGCATTCAAAGAAGAAAGAATGCTTGTCATAGCAAACAAATGGGTAGGTAAGCTCACAAACAACAAAGAAAGTAAGCAAACACACACACACTCGACAGCACTGATGCAAAGGGGTGTCTGCCATTAAAATTATTCTGACATGTGAGGATAACATGACGAAGTATCAACATCGAATAAATGTCAGTATTTGAAGTTGAAATTCTGAAATAACTTGAATGAGACTTATGATAAGCTGAACAATATCCTGTGAACGACCTTAAGTGCACGGACAAAATTCATGGAAAATCCACACAGTACAGATATCTCTTTTTAAACTTTTTCCGGGAGACCGAGTAACTTATTCAAAGTTCGTAACGAACAACCTTAAATTTCACCCGCCATAAAGGTCATTTTCCATGGAATGATCGAAGATTTTGGCCCCTAAGAGCTCCTAGTCGAATTCCCCCGGGAGCTGCGATAGAATTTCACTGCTCGTAGGGCTTCGTTGTAAAGCAATTTGGTTTGAATTTTCAACCTTGAACTCACGATCAAGGGATTTCCTATGCAGTAAAGAAGGCACTTTCCTCGCGAGAAAACGCTGAATTATAGAGTGAAAAAAGGGAAAAGGAGACACGGTAAGAGGATTATGGAAGACAGCGAGGACAAATGCTTGAAAGATATGGATGAGAGAAGGAGAGAGAGAAAGAGCGGTAAACTGCCAAGGTGAAGAGATAAGGAACCTCCCACAAAGTGAAGTTGTTACGGAGAAACTAACAGACAGAACTCAATCGCCTCCGTGTAATATACACATTAACTAAGATTCACTGTTCTTATTGATTATATGAGTACCTTTAATATTCAGGGCTAAACACGATGTATTAAACCCGCATCTTAAAGAGGATGAACAGACGGCACAGAAACCCATCTTCATCTCGCCACTGATGACGTATTAGCGTCCACACCAGATTCAGAATCCTCGAAGGGAACCTTTGTCTTTGCGCGTTGTATTGTTCCCTTCCTTACGGCAAAGGGTTGACGGTGATGATAAAGCCATTTGTATCTATTGTTCAACAGAATTTTCTTTAAATATGGACAATTAAATCAAAGGCGTACAGAGACCTCTAAGAATCGACGACGCGCAGTGCGATGACGTTTGCGTTAGTCGCAGAAAATTGAAAAGACGAAGCAAATTGAAGATAAGGAAAATTGGATAGATGAGAATAAAGGGAAAGAAAGAAAGAGGGAGCTCGCTGATAATGGTAATTGAAATGCTGTATATGAAATAAAAGAGTGGGGAAAGGAAATGGAAGAGACGAATAAACAAAAGATCTAGACGAATTGACCGAGGGGAACAGATTTACGGGAAATAAAATGCAAATACAAAATGGAAAGAAAGGGGAAAGAACGAAGAGAGGTTTTTTTGAAACAAAAGTTACGAAAATGAGAGTGATGAAGTGAGAGATGGATGGATTGAGAGATGAAGGAAGTTCATGCAAGAAGATATACTATGGAGAGACAAAAGAGGACAACAGTCATAAGGAAATTTCTAAATATTAATAAAAAAATACAATGAAAATGAAAACGAAAACAGTCAGGGAAAATAGGACCACTAGAGATGCAACAGATATTTCCAATACATATAAGATATATATATATATATATATATATATATATATATATATATATATATATATATATATATATTATATAATAAATACAGATAAAGGACGAGCACTTCTATCATAGAGAAATATACTATTTTACTCAAAAGTTTCAACTGTGAACCTTGTTATAATCTACCAAAAAGTAAAGATACTATTTCCATAGTGGGTGAGTTACTAAAAAAAAAAAAAAAAAATAGCAGTGTTTCGAGTTGAAAGAAAAAATGCACCGGAAGGGGAAAGGGGACAGCTACCGTAATTGCGTTGTTAAAATCTCAAACCATAGGAGAGGAGACTTTTCCATTTTCATTTCCTCTTAATTCCTCAATATTTCCCTCCTCTATGAATACTCTGGAACAATGTTCAGCTCAGCCATCATTGGATTGCTCTAAAATAATCTGATAAATGAAAAACAAGAACATTATTTTGAGATACTCATACTAACTTCATGTAGGGTGTTGTTAAACTCTTTAAAATCTTTTAGAGGACAATTTTTCATTTTTATTTATTTTTTCTTAATTCCTCAGTATTTCTCTCTTTGTAA